>NW_027475901.1:0-27506 GCF_051020985.1 Nomia melanderi | reverse complement strand
ACTAATAAAACAATATAAAACTATATAAAACTAAATGAAACTATATAATACTATATAAAACTATATAAAACTAAATGAAACTATATAATACTATATAAAACTATATGAAACTATATAAAACTATATGAAACTATATAAAACTATGTAAAACTATAAAAAATTATAAAGAACTGTATAAAACTATATAAAACGGTATAAAACTATATAAAACTAATAAAACTATATAATACTATATAAATGTATATAAAACCATATAAAACTAATGAAACTGTATAAAACTGAGTAATAAAATATAAAACTATATAAATATATATAAAACTATTTAAAACTATATAAAACTATATAAAACTATATAAAACAAATAAAATTATATAAAACTACATAAAACTAAATGAAACTATATAAAACTATATAAAACTATATAAAACTAAATGAAACTATATAATACTATATAAAACTATATGAAACTATATAAAACTATATAAAACTATACAAAATTATAAAGAACTGTATAAAACTATATAAAACTGTATAAAACTATATAAAACTAATAAAACTATATAAAACTAATAAAACTATATAAAACTATATAAAAGTATATAAAACCATATAAAACTAATAAAACTTTATAAAACTATATAAAACTTATAAAACTATATAAAACTATATAAAACTATATAAAACTAAATGAAACTATATAATACTATATAAAACTATATGAAACTATATAAAACTATATGAAACTATATAAAACTATGTAAAACTATACAAAATTATAAAGAACTGTATAAAACTATATAAAACGGTATAAAACTATATAAAACTAATAAAACTATATAATACTATATAAATGTATATAAAACCATATAAAACTAATGAAACTGTATAAAACTGAGTAATAAAATATAAAACTATATAAATGTATATAAAACTATTTAAAACTATATAAAACTATATAAAACTGTATAAAACTATATAAAACTAATAAAACTAATAAAACAATATAAAACTATATAAAACTATATAAAACAAATAAAACTATATAAAACTACATAAAACTAAATGAAACTATATAAAACTATATAAAACTATATAAAACTATATCAAACTATATAAAACTATATAAAACTAATAAAACTATATAAAACTATATAAAACTATATTAAACTATATAAAACTAATAAAACAATATAAAACTATATAAAACTAAATGAAACTATATAATACTATATAAAACTATATAAAACTATATAAAACTATATAAAACTATATAAAACTAATAAAACTATATAAAACTATCTAAAACTGTATAAAACTATATAAAACAAATAAAACTATATAAAACTATCTAAAACTTTATAAAACTGTATAAAACTATATAAAACTATATAAAACTATATAAAACTATATAAAACTATATTAAACTATATAAAACTATATAAAACTAATAAAACTATATCAAACTATATAAAACTAATAAAACTATATAAAACTATATAAAACTAATAAATCTATATAAAGCTATATAAAACTATATAATTCTATATAAAACTATATAAAACTATATAAAACTATACAAAACTATATAAAACTATATAAAACTATATAAAACTAATAAAACTATATAAAGCTATATAAAACTATATAATACTATATAATACTATATAATACTATATAATACTATATAATACTATATAAAACTATATAAAACTATATAATACTAATAAAACTATATAAAACTATACAAAACTATATAATACTATATAAAACTATATAAAAACTATAGAAAACTATATAAAACTATATAATACTAATAAAACTATATAAAACTATATAAAACTATATAATACTATATAGAACCATATTAAAATATTTAAAACTGTATTAAAACTATATAAAACTATATAAAACTATATAAAACTATATAAAACTATATAAAGCTAATTAAAACTATATAAAACTATATAAAACTATATAAAACTATATTAAACTATATAAAAACTATATAAAACTAATAAAACTATATCAAACTATATAAAACTAATAAAACTATATAAAACTATATAAAACTAATAAATCTATATAAAGCTATATAAAACTATATAATTCTATATAAAACTATATAAAACTATATAAAACTATATTAAACTATATAAAACTATATAAAACTAATAAAACTATATCAAACTATATAAAACTAATAAAACTATATAAAACTATATAAAACTAATAAATCTATATAAAGCTATATAAAACTATATAATTCTATATAAAAACTATATAAAAACTATATAAAACTATACAAAACTATATAAAACTATATAAAACTATATAAAACTATATAAAACTAATAAAACTATATAAAGCTATATAAAACTATATAATACTATATAATACTATATAATACTATATAATACTATATAATACTATATAAAACTATATAAAACTATATAATACTAATAAAACTATATAAAACTATACAAAACTATATAATACTAATAAAACTATATAAAACTATAGAAAACTATATAAAACTATATAATACTAATAAAACTATATAAAACTATATAAAACTATATAATACTATATAGAACCATATTAAAATAATTTAAAACTGTATTAAAACTATATAAAACTATATAAAACTATATAAAACTATATAAAACTATATAAAACTATATAAAACTATATAAAACTATATAAAACTATATAAAACTATATAAAACTATATTAAACTATATAAAACTATATAAAACTAATAAAACTATATCAAACTATATAAAACTAATAAAACTATATAAAACTATATAAAACTAATAAATCTATATAAAGCTATATAAAACTATATAATTCTATATAAAACTATATAAAACTATATAATACTAATAAAACTATATAAATCTATATAAAACTATATAATACTATATAGAACCATATTAAAATATTTAAAACTGTATTAAAACTATATAAAACTATATAAAACTATATAAAACTAATAAAACTATATAAAACTATATAGAACTATATTAAACTATTAAAAACTGTCTTAAAGCTATATAAAACTATATAAAACTATATAAAACTGTATAAAACTATATAAAACTAATAAAACTATATAAAACTATATAGAACTATATTAAACTATATAAAACTATATAAAACTATACAAAATTATAAAGAACTATATAAAACTATATAAAACTGTATAAAAACTATATGAAACTAATAAAACCATATAAAAGTATATAAAACTATATAAAACTATACAAAATTACAAAGAACTATATAAGACTACCTAAAACTATATAAAACTATATAAAATTATATAAAAACTATACAAAATTATAAGGAACTATATAAAACTATATAAAACTAATAAAACTATATAAAAACTATATAGAACTATATTGAACTATTTAAACAAAACTGTATTAAAGCTATATAAAACTATATAAAACTATATGAAACTATATAATACTATATAAAACTATATAAAACTATATAAAACTATATAAAACTATATAAAAACTATATAATACTAATAAAACTATATAAAACTATATAAAACTATATGAAACTATATAAAACTATATAAAACTAATAAAACAATATGAAACTATATGAAACTATATAAAACTATACAAAATTATAAAGAACTATATAAAACTATATAAAACTGTATAAAACTATATAAAACTATATAAAACTATATAATACTAATAAAACTATATAAAACTATATAAAACTATATGAAGCCATATAAAACTAATAAAACTATATAAAACTATATGAAACTATATAAAACTATATAAAACTAATAAAACAATATGAAACTATATGAAACTATATAAAACTATATTAAACTATATAAAACTATACAAAATTATAAAGAACTATATAAAACTATATAAAACTGTATAAAACTGTATAAAACTATATAAAAACTAATAAAACTATATAAAAGTATATAAAAACTATATAAAGCTATACAAAATTATAAAGAACTATATAAAACTACTTAAAACTCTATAAAACTATATAAAACTATATAAAACTATATAAAACCAAGAAAACTATATAAAGCTATATGAAACTATATAAAACTATATAAAACTAATAAAACTATATAAAACTATATAAAACTATATAATACTATATAAAGCTATATAAAACTATAGAAAACTATATAAAACTATATAAAACTATATAAAACTATATCAAACTATATAAAACTATATAAAATTAATAAAACTATATAAAACTATATAAAACTAATAAAACTATATAAAACTATATAAAACTAATAAATCTATATAAAGCTATATAAAACTATATAATTCTATATAAAACTATATAAAACTATATAAAACTATATAAAACTATACAAAACTATATAAAACTATATAAAACTATATAAAACTATATTAAACTATATAAAACTATATACAACTAATAAAACTATATAAAACTATATAAAACTATATAAAACTATATAAAACTAATAAAACTATATAAAGCTATATAAAACTGTATAATACTATATAATACTATATAATACTATATAATGCTATATAAAACTATATAAAACTATATAATACTATATAAACCAATATGAAACTATATAAAACTAATAAAACTATATAAAACTATATAAGACTGTATAAAAATATATAAAACTAATAAAACTATATAAAACTATATAGAACTATATTAAACTATTTAAAACTGTATTGAAACTATATAAAACTATATAAAACTATATGAAACTATATAAAACTATATAAAACTGTATAAAACTATATAAAACTCTATAAAACTAATAAACCTATATAAAACTATATAAAACTATATAATACTATATAAAACTATATAAAACTATATAATACTATATAAAACTATATAATACTAATAAAAACTATATAAAAGTATACAAAACTATATAAAACTATATAAAACTATATAAAACTAATAAAACTATATAAAGCTATATAAAACTATATAATACTATATAATACTATATAATACTATATAATACTATATAAAACTATATAAAACTATATAAAACTATATAATATTATATAAACCAATATGAAACTATATAAAACTAATAAAACTATATAAAACTATATAAGACTGTATAAAACTATATAAAACTAATAAAACTATATAAAACTATATAGAACTATATTAAACTATTTAAAACTGTATTAAAACTATATAAAACTAAATAAAACTATATGAAACTATATAAAACTATATAAAACTGTATAAAACTATATAAAACTCTATAAAACTAATAAAACTATATAAAACTATATAAAAACTATATAGTACTATATAAAACTATATAAAACTAATAAAACTATATAAAACTATATAGAACTATATTAAACTATTTAAAACTGTATTAAAACTATATAAAACTATATAAAACTATATGAAACTATATAAAACTATATAAAAACTGTATAAAACTATATAAAACTCTATAAAACTAATAAAACTATATAAAACTATATAAAACTATATAATACTATATAAAACTATATAAAACTATATAAAACTATATAAAACTATATAATACTAATAAAACTATATAAAACTATATAAAACTATATAATACTAATAAAACTATATAAAACTATATAAAACTATATGAAACTATATAAAAACTAATAAAACTATACAAAACTATATAAAACTATATAAAACTATATAAAACTAATAAAACTATATAAAGCTATATAAAACTATATAATACTATATAATACTATATAATACTATATAATACTATATAAAACTATATAAAACTATATAATACTATATAAACCAATATGAAACTATATAAAACTAATAAAACTATATAAAACTATATAAGACTGTATAAAAATATATAAAACTAATAAAACTATATAAAACTATATAGAACTATATTAAACTATTTAAAACTGTATTAAAACTATATAAAACTATATAAAACTATATGAAACTATATAAAACTATATAAAACTGTATAAAACTATATAAAACTCTATAAAACTAATAAACCTATATAAAACTATATAAAACTATATAATACTATATAAAACTATATAAAACTATATAATACTATATAAAACCATATAATACTAATAAAACTATATAAAAGTATACAAAACTATATAAAACTATATAAAACTATATAAAACTAATAAAACTATATAAAGCTATATAAAACTATATAATACTATATAATACTATATAATACTATATAATACTATATAAAACTATATAAAACTATATAAAACTATATAATATTATATAAACCAATATGAAACTATATAAAACTAATAAAACTATATAAAACTATATAAGACTGTATAAAACTATATAAAACTAATAAAACTATATAAAACTAAATAAAACTATATGAAACTATATAAAACTATATAAAACTGTATAAAACTATATAAAACTCTATAAAACTAATAAAAGTATATAAAACTATATAAAACTATATAGTACTATATAAAACTATATAAAACTAATAAAACTATATAAAACTATATAGAACTATATTAGAATATTTAAAACTGTATTAAAACTATATAAAACTATATAAAACTATATGAAACTATATAAAACTATATAAAACTGTATAAAACTATATAAAACTCTATAAAACTAATAAAACTATATAAAACTATATAAAACTATATAATACTATATAAAACTATATGAAACTATATAAAACTATATAAAACTAATAAAACTATATAAAACTATATAAAACTATATAATACTATATAAAACTATATAAAACTATAGAAAACTATATAAAACTATATAAAACTATATAAAACTATATCAAACTATATAAAACTATATAATACTATATAAAACTATATAAAACTATATAATACTATATAAAACTATATGAAACTATATAAAACTATATAAAACTAATAAAACTATATAAAACTATATAAAACTATATAATACTATATAAAACTATATAAAACTATAGAAAACTATATAAAACTATATAAAACTATATAAAACTATATCAAACTATATAAAACTATATAAAATTAATAAAACTATATAAAACTATATAAAACTAATAAAACTATATAAAACTATATAAAACTAATAAATCTATATAAAGCTATATAAAACTATATAATTCTATATAAAACTATATAAAACTATATAAAACTATATAAAACTATACAAAACTATATAAAACTATATAAAACTATATGAAACTATATAAAACTATATAAAACTATATAAAGCTATATTAAACTATATGAAACTATAATAAAAATTTATAAAACTAATAAAACTATATAAAACTATATAGAACTATATTTAACTATATAAAAACTATATAAAACTATACAAAATTATAAAGAACTATATAAAACTATATAAAACCGTATAAAACTACACAAAATTATAAAGAACTATATAAAACTATATAAAACTGTATAAAACTATATAAAACTAATAAAACTATATAAAACTATATAGAACTATATTGAACTATTTAAAACTGTATTAAAGCTATATAAAACTATATAAAACTATATGAAACTATATAAAACTATATAAAAAAGTATAAAACTGTATAAAACTATATAAAACTAATAAAACTATATAAAAGTATATGAAACTATATAAAGCTATACAAAATTATAAGGAACTATATAAAACTACTTAAAACTCTATGAAACTATATAAAACTATATAAAACTATATAAAACCAAGAAAACTATATAAAACTATATAAAACCATATGAAACTATATAAAACTATATAAAACTAATAAAACTATATAAAACTACATAAAACTATATAATACTATATAAAACTATATAAAACTATATAAAACTATATAAAACTATATAAAACTATATAAAACTATATAAAACTATATTAAACTATATAAAACTATATAAAACTAATAAAACTATATAAAACTATATAAAACTAATAAAACTATATAAAACTATATAAAACTAATAAATCTATATAAAGATATATAAAACTATATAATTCTATATAAAACTATATAAAACTATATAAAACTATATAAAACTATATAAAACTATACAAAACTATATAAAACTATATAAAACTATATAAAACTAATAAAACTATATAAAACTATATAGAACTATATTAAACTATTTAAAACTGTATTAAAACTATATAAAACTATATAGAACTATATTGAACCATTTAAAACTGTATTAAAGCTATATAAAACTATATAAAACTATATGAAACTATATAAAACTATATAAAACTGTATAAAACTATATAAAACTCTATAAAACTAATAAAACTATATAAAACTATATAAAACTATATGAAACTATATAAAACTATATAAAACTGTATAAAACTATATAAAACTCTATAAAACTAATAAACCTATATAAAACTATATAAAACTATATAATACTATATAAAACTATATAAAACTATATAATACTATATAAAACTATATAATACTAATAAAACTGTATAAAAGTATACAAAACTATATAAAACTATATAAAACTATATAAAACTAATAAAACTATATAAAGCTATATAAAACTATATAATACTATATAATACTATATAATACTATATAATACTATATAAAACTATATAAAGCTATATAAAACTATATAATATTATATAAACCAATATGAAACTATATAAAACTAATAAAACTATATAAAACTATATAAGACTGTATAAAACTATATAAAACTAATAAAACTATATAAAACTATATAGAACTATATTAAACTATTTAAAACTGTATTAAAACTATATAAAACTAAATAAAACTATATGAAACTATATAAAACTATATAAAACTGTATAAAACTATATAAAACTCTATAAAACTAATAAAAGTATATAAAACTATATAAAACTATATAGTACTATATAAAACTATATAAAACTAATAAAACTATATAAAACTATATAGAACTATATTAAACTATTTAAAACTGTATTCAAACTATATAAAACTATATAAAACTATATGAAACTATATAAAACTACATAAAAAAGTATAAAACTGTATAAAACTATATAAAACTAATAAAACTATATAAAGCTATATAAAACTATATAATACTATATAATACTATATAATACTATATAATACTATATAATACTATATAAAACTATATAAAACTATATAATACTAATAAAACTATATAAAACTATACAAAACTATATAATACTAATAAAACTATATAAAACTATAGAAAACTATATAAAACTATATAATACTAATAAAAACTATATAAAACTATATAAAACTATATAATACTATATAGAACCATATTAAAATATTTAAAACTGTATTAAAACTATATAAAACTATATAAAACTATATAAAACTATATAAAACTATATAAAACTATATAAAACTATATGAAGCCATATAAAACTAATAAAACTATATAAAACTATATGAAACTATATAAAACTATATAAAACTAATAAAACAATATGAAACTATATGAAACTATATAAAACTATATTAAACTATATAAAACTATACAAAATTATAAAGAACTATATAAAACTATATAAAACTGTATAAAACTGTATAAAACTATATAAAACTAATAAAACTATATAAAAGTATATAAAACTATATAAAGCTATACAAAATTATAAAGAACTATATAAAACTACTTAAAACTCTATAAAACTATATAAAACTAATAAAACTATATAAAACTATATAAAACTATATAATACTATATAAAACTATATAAAACTATAGAAAACTATATAAAACTATATAAAACTATATAAAACTATATCAAACTATATAAAACTATATAAAATTAATAAAACTATATAAAACTATATAAAACTAATAAAACTATATAAAACTATATAAAACTAATAAATCTATATAAAGCTATATAAAACTATATAATTCTATATAAAACTATATAAAACTATATAAAACTATATAAAACTATACAAAACTATATAAAACTATATAAAACTATATAAAACTATATTAAACTATATAAAACTATATACAACTAATAAAACTATATAAAACTATATAAAACTATATAAAACTATATAAAACTAATAAAACTATATAAAGCTATATAAAACTATATAATACTATATAATACTATATAATACTATATATTGCTATATAAAACTATATAAAACTATATAATACTATATAAACCAATATGAAACTATATAAAACTAATAAAACTATATAAAACTATATAAGACTGTATAAAAATATATAAAACTAATAAAACTATATAAAACTATATAGAACTATATTAAACTATTTAAAACTGTATTAAAACTATATAAAACTAAATAAAACTATATGAAACTATATAAAACTATATAAAACTGTATAAAACTATATAAAACTCTATAAAACTAATAAAACTATATAGAACTATATTAAACTATTTAAAACTGTATTAAAACTATATAAAACTATATAAAACTATATGAAACTATATAAAACTATATAAAACTGTATAAAACTATATAAAACTCTATAAAACTAATAAAACTATATAAAACTATATAAAACTATATAATACTATATAAAACTATATAAAACTATATAAAACTATATAAAACTATATAATACTAATAAAACTATATAAAACTATATAAAACTATATAATACTAATAAAACTATATAAAACTATATAAAACTATATGAAACTATATAAAACTAATAAAACTATACAAAACTATATAAAACTATATAAAACTATATAAAACTAATAAAACTATATAAAGCTATATAAAACTATGTAATACTATATAATACTATATAATACTATATAATACTATATAAAACTATATAAAACTATATAATACTATATAAACCAATATGAAACTATATAAAACTAATAAAACTATATAAAACTAATAAAACTATATAAAACTATATAGAACTATATTAAACTATTTAAAACTGTATTAAAACTATATAAAACTATATAAAACTATATGAAACTATATAAAACTATATAAAACTGTATAAAACTATATAAAACTCTATAAAACTAATAAAACTATATAAAACTATATAAAACTATATAATACTATATAAAACTATATAAAACTATATAAAACTATATAAAACTATATAATACTATACAAAATTGTAAAGAACTATATAAAACTATATAAAACTGTATAAAACTATATAAAACTATATAAAACTATATAAAACTATATAAAACTATATAAAACTATATAAAGCTATATTAAACTATATGAAACTATAATAAAAATTTATAAACCTAATAAAACTATATAAAACTATATAGAACTATATTTAACTATATAAAACTATATAAAACTATACAAAATTATAAAGAACTATATAAAACTATATAAAACCGTATAAAACTACACAAAATTATAAAGAACTATATAAAACTATATAAAACTAATAAAACTATATAAAACTATATAGAACTATATTGAACTATTTAAAACTGTATTAAAGCTATATAAAACTATATAAAACTATATGAAACTATATAAAACTATATAAAATAGTATAAAACTGTATAAAACTATATAAAACTAATAAAACTATATAAAAGTATATAAAACTATATAAAGCTATACAAAATTATAAAGAACTATATAAAACTACTTAAAACTCTATGAAACTATATAAAACTATATAAAACTATATAAAACCAAGAAAACTATATAAAACTATATAAAACTATATGAAACTATATAAAACTATATAAAACTAATAAAACTATATAAAACTATATAAAACTATATAATACTATATAAAACTATATAAAACTATATAAATCTATATAAAACTATATAAAACTATATAAAACTATATAAAACTATATTAAACTATATAAAACTATATAAAACTATATAAAACTAATAAAACTATATAAAACTATATAAAACTAATAAAACTATATAAAACTATATAAAACTAATAAATCTATATAAAGATATATAAAACTATATAATTCTATATAAAACTATATAAAACTATATAAAACTATATAAAACTATATAAAACTATACAAAACTATATAAAACTATATAAAACTATATAAAACTAATAAAACTATATAAAGCTATATAAAACTATGTAATACTATATAATACTATATAATACTATATAATACTATATAAAACTATATAAAACTATATAATACTATATAAACCAATATGAAACTATATAAAACTAATAAAACTATATAAAACTATATAAAACTATATGAAACTATATAAAACTATATAAAACTGTATAAAACTATATAAAACTCTATAAAACTAATAAACCTATATAAAACTATATAAAACTATATAATACTATATAAAACTATATAAAACTATATAATACTATATAAAACTATATAATACTAATAAAACTGTATAAAAGTATACAAAACTATATAAAACTATATAAAACTATATAAAACTAATAAAACTATATAAAGCTATATAAAACTATATAATACTATATAATACTATATAATACTATATAATACTATATAAAACTATATAAAGCTATATAAAACTATATAATATTATATAAACCAATATGAAACTATATAAAACTAATAAAACTATATAAAACTATATAAGACTGTATAAAACTATATAAAACTAATAAAACTATATAAAACTATATAGAACTATATTAAACTATTTAAAACTGTATTAAAACTATATAAAACTAAATAAAACTATATGAAACTATATAAAACTATATAAAACTGTATAAAACTATATAAAACTCTATAAAACTAATAAAACTATATAAAACTATATAAAACTATATAGTACTATATAAAACTATATAAAACTAATAAAACTATATAAAACTATATAGAACTATATTAAACTATTTAAAACTGTATTAAAACTATATAAAACTATATAAAACTATATGAAACTATATAAAACTACATAAAAAAGTATAAAACTGTATAAAACTATATAAAACTAATAAAACTATATAAAAGTATATAAAACTATATAAAGCTATACAAAATTATAAAGAACTATATAAAACTACTTAAAACTCTATGAAACTATATAAAACTATATAAAACTATATAAAACCAAGAAAACTATATAAAACTATATAAAACTATATGAAACTATATAAAACTATATAAAACTAATAAAACTATATAAAACTATATAAAACTATATAATACTATATAAAACTATATAAAACTATATAAAACTATATAAAACTATATAAAACTATATAAAACTATATAAAACTATATTAAACTATATAAAACTATATAAAACTAATAAAACTATATAAAACTATATAAAACTATATAAAACTGTATAAAACTATATAAAACTCTATAAAACTAATAAAACTATATAAAACTATATAAAACTATATAAAACCGTATAAAACTATATAAAACTCTATAAAACTAATAAAACTATATAAAACTATATAAAACTATATAATACTATATAAAACTATATAAAACTATATAAAACTATATTAAACTATATAAAACTATATAAAACTAATAAAACTATATAAAACTATATAAAACTAATAAAACTATATAAAACTATATAAAACTAATAAATCTTTATAAAGCTATATAAAACTACATAATTCTATATAAAACTATATAAAACTATATAAAACTATATAAAACTATACAAAACTATATAAAACTATATAAAACTATATAAAACTAATAAAACTATATAAAACTAATAAAACTATATAAAACTATATAAGACTGTATAAAACTATATAAAACTAATAAAACTATATAAAACTATATAGAACTATATTAAACTATTTAAAACTGTATTAAAACTATATAAAACTATATAAAACTATATGAAACTATATAAAACTATATAAAACTGTATAAAACTATATAAAACTCTATAAAACAAATAAAACTATATAAAACTATATAAAACTATATAATACTATATAAAACTATATAAAACTAAATAAAACTATATAAAACTATATAAAGCTATATTAAACTATATGAAACTATATAAAACTATGTAAAACTAATAAAAATATTTAAAAATATATAAAACTATACAAAATTACAAAGAACTATATAAAACTACTTAAAACTATATAAAACTATATAAAACTATATAAAACTATACAAAATTATAAAGAACTATATAAAACTATATAAAACTGTATAAAACTATATAAAACTAATAAAACTATATAAAACTATATAGAACTATATTGAACTATTTAAAACTGTATTAAAGCTATATAAAACTATATAAAACTATATGAAACTATATAAAACTATATAAATCTGTATAAAACTATATAAAACTCTATAAAACAAATAAAACTATATAAATCTATATAAAACTATATAATACTATATAAAACTATATAAAACTATATAAAACTATATAAAACTATATAATACTAATAAAACTATATAAAACTATATAAAACTATATGAAACTATATAAAACTAATAAAACTATATAAAACTGTATAAAACTGTATAAAACTATATAAAACTAATAAAACTATATAAAAGTATATAAAACTATATAAAGCTATACAAAATTATAAAGAACTATATAAAACTACTTAAAACTCTATGAAACTATATAAAACTATATAAAACTATATAAAACCAAGAAAACTATATAAAACTATATAAAACTATATGAAACTATATAAAACTATATAAAACTAATAAAACTATATAAAACTATATAAAACTATATAATACTATATAAAACTATATAAAACTATATAAAACTATATAAAACTATATAAAACTATATAAAACTATATAAAACTATATTAAACTATATAAAACTATATAAAACTAATAAAACTATATAAAACTATATAAAACTAATAAAACTATATAAAACTATATAAAAGTAATAAATCTATATAAAGCTATATAAAACTATATAATTCTATATAAAACTATATAAAACTATATAAAACTATATAAAACTATATAAAACTATATAAAACTATATAAAACTATATAAAACTATATAAAACTATATAAAACTATATAAAACTATATAAAACTAATAAAACTATATAAAGCTATATAAAACTATATAATACTATATAATACTATATAAAACTATATAAAACTATATAAAACTATATAAAACTATATAAAACTATATAAAACTATATGAAACAATATAAAACTAAGTGAAACTATATAAAACTATATTAAACTATATAAAACTATATAATACTATATAAAACTAATAAAACTATATAAAAGTATATAAAACTATATAAAACTATACAAAATTATAAAGAACTATATAAAACTATTTAAAACTATATAAAATTATATAAAACTATATACAACTATACAAAAGTATAAAGAACAATGTAAAACTATATAAAACTGTATAAAAATATATAAAACTAATAAAACTATATAAAACTATATAGAAATATATTAAACTATTTAAAACTGTGTTAAAGCTATATAAAACTATATAAAACTATATGAAACTATATTAAACTATATAAAATTATATAAAACTATATAAAACTCTATAAAACTATATAAAACTATATAAAACTAATAAAATTATATAAATCTATATAAAATTACATGAATCTATATAAAACTATATAAAACTAATGAAACTAATAAAACTACATAAAACTATATAGAACTATATTATAATATTTAAAACTGTATTAAAACTATAATAAAATATATAAAATTATATAAAACTGTATAAAACTCTATAAAACTATATAAAACTATATAAAACTAATAAAATTATATAAAACTATATAAAAATATATGAAACTTTATAAAACTATATAAAACTAATAAAACAATATAAAACTATATAGAACTATATTAAACTATTTAAAACTGTATTAAAGCTATATAAAACTATATAAAACTATATGAAACTATATAAAACTATATAAAACTGTATAAAACTATATAAAACCCTATAAAACTAATAAAACTATACAAAACTATATAAAACTATATAAAACTATATAAAACTATATAAAACTAATAAAACTATATAAAGCTATATAAAACTATATAATACTATATAATACTATATAAAACTATGTAAAACTATATAAAACTATATAAAACTATATAATACTAATAAAACTATATAAAATTATATAAAACTAATAAAACTATATAAAGCTATATAAAACTATATAATACTATATAATACTATATA
Source organism: Nomia melanderi (assembly GCF_051020985.1). Classification (NCBI taxonomy): domain Eukaryota; kingdom Metazoa; phylum Arthropoda; class Insecta; order Hymenoptera; family Halictidae; genus Nomia; species Nomia melanderi. The sequence goes on along the minus strand of NW_027475901.1, from coordinate 11,255 downwards.
AAACTATGTAAAACTATATAAAACTATATAAAACTATATAATACTAATAAAACTATATAAAACTATATAAAACTATATGAAACTATATAAAACTAATAAAACTATATAAAACTATATGAAACTATATAAAACTATATAAAACTAATAAAACAATATGAAACTATATGAAACTATATGAAACTATATAAAACTATATTAAACTATATGAAACTATATAATACTATATAAAACTATATAAAACTATATAAAACTATATAAAATTATATAAAACTAATAAAACTATATAAAACTAATAAAACTATGTAAAACTATATAAAACTAATAAAACTATATAAAACTATATAAAACTATATGAAACTATATAAAACTAATAAAACTATATAAAACTATATGAAACTATATAAAACTATATACAACTAATAAAACTATATAAAACTATATAAAACTATATAAAACTAATAAAACTATATAAAACTATATAGAACTATATTAAACTATTTAAAACTGTATTAAAGCTATATAACACTATATAAAACTATATAAAACTACATAAAACTATATAAAACTGTATAAAACTATATAAAACTCTATAAAACTAATAAAACTATATAAAACTATATAAAACTATATAATACTATATAAAACTATATAAAACTATATAAAACTATATAAAACTATATAAAACTAATAAAACTATATAAAACTATATAAAACTATATAAAACTAATAAAACTATATAAAGCTATATAAAACTATATAATACTATATAATATTATATAATACTATATAATACTATATAAAACTATATAAAACTATATAATACTATATAAAACTATATAATACTATATAAACCAATATGAAACTATATAAAACTAATAAAACTATATAAAACTATATAAGACTGTATAAAACTATATAAAACTAATAAAACTATATAAAACTATATAGAACTATATTAAACTATTTAAAACTGTATTAAAACTATATAAAACTATATAAAACTATATGAAACTATATAAAACTATATAAAACTATATAATACTAATAAAACTATATAAAACTATATAAAACTATATAATACTATATAGAAATATATTAAAATATTTAAAACTGTATTAAAACTATATAAAACTATATAAAAGTATATAAAACTAATAAAACTTATATAAAACTATATAGAACTATATTAAACTATTTAAAACTGTCTTAAAGCTATATAAAACTATATAAAACTATATGAAACTATATAAAACTATATAGAACTGTAATAAAATATTTAAAACTGTATTAAAACTATGTAAAACTATATAAAACTATATAAAACTATATAAAACTATATAAAACGATATGAAACTATATAAAACTATATAGAACTATATTAAACTATTTAAAACTGTATTAAAACTATATAAAACTATATAAAACTATATAAAACTATATAAAAGTATATAAAACTATATGAAACTATATAATACTATATAGAACTATATTAAAATATTTAAAACTAATAAAACTATATAAAACTATATGAAACTATATAAAACTATATAAAACTATATAGAACTATATTAAACTATATAAAACTATATAAAACTATACAAAATTATTAGGAACTATATAAAACTATATAAAACTGTATAAAACTATATAAAACTAATAAAACTATATAAAACTATATAGAACGATATTAAACTATTTAAAACTGTATTAAAGCTATATAAAACTATATAAAACTATATGAAACTATATAAAACTATATAAAACTGTATAAAACTATATAAAACTCTATAAAACTAATAAAACTATATAAAACTATATAGAACTATATTAAACTATTTAAAACTGTATTAAAGCTATATAAAGCTATATAAAACTATATAAAACTATATAATACTATATAGAACTATATCAAAATATTTAAAACTGTATTATAACTATATAAAACTATATAAAACTATATAAAACTATATGAAACAATATAAAACTAATAAAACTAATTAAACTATATAAAGCTATATAAAACTATATAATACTATATAATACTATATAAAACTATATAAAACTATATAATACTAATAAAACTATATAAAACTATATAAAACTAAATGAAACTATATAATACTATATAAAACTGTATAAAACTATATAAAACTATATAAAACTAATAAAACTATATAAAACTATATAGAACTATATTAAACTATTTAAAACTGTATTAAAACTATATAAAACTATATAAAACCATATAAAACTATATGAAACTATATAAAACTATATAAAACTATATAAAGCTAATAAAACAATATAAAACTATATAAAACTATATAAAACTATATAAAACTATATAATAATAATAAAACTATATAAAACTATATAAAACTATATAAAACTATATAATACTATATAAAACTATATAAAACTATATAAAACTATATAAAACTATACAATACTAATAAAACTATATAAAACTATATAAAACTATATAATACTATATAGAACTATATTAAAATATTTAAAACTAATAAAACTATATAAAACTATATGAAACTATATAAAACTATATAATTCTATATAAAACTATATAAAACTATATAAAACTATAAAAAACTAATAAAACTATATAAGACTGTATAAAACTATATAACACTAATAAAACTAAATAAAACTATATTGAACTATATTAAACTATTTAAAACTGTATTAAAACTATATAAAACTATATAAAAATATATAACACTATATGAAACTATATAAAACTATATAAAACCATATAAAACTAAAAAAACTATATAAAACTATATAAAACTATATAATACTATATAAAACTATATAAAACTATATAAAACTATATAATACTAATAAAACTATATAAAACAATATAAAGCTATATTAAACTATATAAAACTCTATAAAACTATATAAAACTATATAAAACTATATAAAACTAATAAAATTATATAAAACTATATAAAACTATATGAAACTATGTAAAACTATATAAAACTATATAAAGCTATATAAAACTATATAATACTATATAATACTATATAAAACTATATAAAACTATATAAAACTATATAAAACTATATAAAACTATATAAAACTATATGAAACAATATAAAACTATGTGAAACTATATAAAACTGTATTAAACTATATAAAACTATATAATACTATATAAAACTAATAAAACTATATAAAAGTATATAAAACTATATAAAACTATACAAAATTATAAAGAACTATATAAAACTATTTAAAACTATATAAAATTATATAAAACTATATACAACTATACAAAATTATAAAGAACAATGTAAAACTATATAAAACTGTATAAAAATATGTAAAACTAATAAAACTATATAAAACTATATAGAAATATATTAAACTATTTAAAACTGTGTTAAAGCTATATAAAACTATATAAAACTATATGAAACTATATTAAACTATATAAAATTATATAAAACTATATAAAACTCTATAAAACTATATAAAACTATATAAAACTAATAAAATTATATAAATCTATATAAAATTACATGAATCTATATAAAACTATATAAAACTAATGAAACGAATAAAACTACATAAAACTATATAGAACTATATTATAATATTTAAAACTGTATTAAAACTATATTAAACTATATAAAATTATATAAAACTGTATAAAACTCTATAAAACTATATAAAACTATATAAAACTAATAAAATTATATAAAACTATATAAAATTATATGAAACTTTATAAAACTATATAAAACTAATAAAACAATATAAAACTATATAGAACTATATTAAACTATTTAAAACTGTATTAAAGCTATATAAAACTATATAAAACTATATGAAACTATATAAAACTATATAAAACTGTATAAAACTATATAAAACCCTATAAAACTAATAAAACTATACAAAACTATATAAAACTATATAAAACTATATAAAACTATATAAAACTAATAAAACTATATAAAGCTATATAAAACTATATAATACTATATAATACTATATAAAACTATGTAAAACTATATAAAACTATATAAAACTATATAATACTAATAAAACTATATAAAACTATATAAAACTAATAAAACTATATAAAGCTATATAAAACTATATAATACTATATAATACTATATAAAACTATGTAAAACTATATAAAACTATATAAAACTATATAATACTAATAAAACTATATAAAACTATATAAAACTATATGAAACTATATAAAACTAATAAAACTATATAAAACTATATGAAACTATATAAAACTATATAAAACTAATAAAACAATATGAAACTATATGAAACTATATGAAACTATATAAAACTATATTAAACTATATGAAACTATATAATACTATATAAAACTATATAAAACTATATAAAACTATATAAAATTATATAAAACTAATAAAACTATATAAAACTAATAAAACTATATAAAACTATATAAAACTAATAAAACTATATAAAACTATATAAAACTATATGAAACTATATAAAACTAATAAAACTATATAAAACTATATGAAACTATATAAAACTATATAAAACTAATAAAACAATATGAAACTATATGAAACTATATGAAACTATATAAAACTATATTAAACTATATAAAACTATATAATACTATATAATACTATATAAAACTATATAAAACTATATTAAACTATATGAAACTATATAAAACTATATAAAACTAATAAAACTATATGAAACTATATAAAACTAATAAAACTACATAAAACTATATAAAACTAAATGAAACTATATAATACTATATAAAACTATATGAAACTATATAAAACTATGAACAACTATATAAAACTATATTAAACTATATAAAACTATATACAACTAATAAAACTATATAAAACTATATAAAACTATATAAAACTAATAAAACTATATAAAACTATATAGAACTATATTAAACTATTTAAAACTGTATTAAAGCTATATAACACTATATAAAACTATATAAAACTACATAAAACTATATAAAACTCTATAAAACTAATAAAACTATATAAAACTATATAAAACTATGTAATACTATATAAAACTATATAAAACTATATAAAACTATATTAAACTATATAAAACTATATAAAACTAATAAAACTATATAAAACTATATATAACTAATAAAACTATATAAAACTATATAAAACTAATAAATCTTTATAAAGCTATATAAAACTATATAATTCTATATAAAACTATATAAAACTATATAAAACTATATAAAACTAATAAAACTATATAAAACTATATAAAACTAATAAAACTATATAAAACTATATAAAACTAATAAATCTATATAAAGATATATAAAACTATATAATTCTATATAAAACTATATAAAACTATATAAAACTATATAAAACTATATAAAACTATACAAAACTATATAAAACTATATAAAACTATATAAAACTAATAAAACTATATAAAGCTTTATAAAACTATATAAAACTATATAAAACTATATAAAACTATATAAAACTATATAAAACTGTATAAAACTATATAAAACTCTATAAAACTAATAAAACTATATAAAACTATATAAAACTATATAATACTATATAAAACTATATAAAACTATATAAAACTATATAAAACTATATAATACTATACAAAATTGTAAAGACCTATATAAAACTATATAAAACTGTATAAAACTATATAAAACTATATAAAACTATATAAAACTATATAAAACTATATAAAACTATATAAAACTATATAAAGCTATATTAAACTATATGAAACTATAATAAAAATTTATAAAACTAATAAAACTATATAAAACTATATAGAACTATATTTAACTATATAAAACTATATAAAACTATATAGAACTATATTAAACTATTTAAAACTGTATTAAAACTATATAAAACTATATAAAACCATATAAAACTATATGAAACTATATAAAACTATATAAAACTATATAAAGCTAATAAAACAATATAAAACTATATAAAACTATATAAAACTATATAAAACTATATAATAATAATAAAACTATATAAAACTATATAAAACTATATAAAACTATATAATACTATATAAAACTATATAAAACTATATAAAACTATATTAAACTATATAAAACTATATAAAACTAATAAAACTATATAAAACTATATAAAACTAATAAAACTATATAAAACTATATAAAACTAATAAATCTTTATAAAGCTATATAAAACTATATAATTCTATATAAAACTATATAAAACTATATAAAACTATATAAAACTATACAAAACTATATAAAACTATATAAAACTATATAAAACTAATAAAACTATATAAAACTAATAAAACTATATAAAACTATATAAGACTGTATAAAACTATATAAAACTAATAAAACTATATAAAACTATATAGAACTATATTAAACTATTTAAAACTGTATTAAAACTATATAAAACTATATGAAACTATATGAAACTATATAAAACTATATAAAACTGTATAAAACTATATAAAACTCTATAAAACAAATAAAACTATATAAAACTATATAAAACTATATAATACTATATAAAACTATATAAAACTAAATAAAACTATATAAAACTATATAAAGCTATATTAAACTATATGAAACTATATAAAACTATGTAAAACTAATAAAAATATTTAAAAATATATAAAACTATACAAAATTACAAAGAACTATATAAAACTACTTAAAACTATATAAAACTATATAAAACTATATAAAACTATACAAAATTATAAAGAACTATATAAAACTATATAAAACTGTATAAAACTATATAAACTAATAAAACTATATAAAACTATATAGAACTATATTGAACTATTTAAAACTGTATTAAAGCTATATAAAACTATATAAAACTATATGAAACTATATAAAACTATATAAATCTGTATAAAACTATATAAGACTATATAAAACTATATAAAACTATATAAAACTATATAATACTAATAAAACTATATAAAACTATATAAAACTATATGAAACTATATAAAACTAATAAAACTATATAAAACTGTATAAAACTGTATAAAACTATATAAAACTAATAAAACTATATAAAAGTATATAAAACTATATAAAGCTATACAAAATTATAAAGAACTATATAAAACTACTTAAAACTCTATGAAACTATATAAAACTATATAAAACTATATAAAACCAAGAAAACTATATAAAACTATATAAAACTATATGAAACTATATAAAACTATATAAAACTAATAAAACTATATAAAACTATATAAAACTATATAATACTATATAAAACTATATAAAACTATATAAAACTATATAAAACTATATAAAACTATATAAAACTATATAAAACTATATTAAACTATATAAAACTATATAAAACTAATAAAACTATATAAAACTATATAAAACTAATAAAACTATATAAAACTATATAAAACTAATAAATCTATATAAAGCTATATAAAACTATATAATTCTATATAAAACTATATAAAACTATATAAAACTATATAAAACTATATAAAACTATATAAAACTATATAAAACTATATAAAACTATATAAAACTATATAAAACTATATAAAACTATATAAAACTATATAAAACTAATAAAACTATATAAAGCTATATAAAACTATATAATACTATATAATACTATATAAAACTATGTAAAACTATATAAAACTATATAAAACTATATAATACTAATAAAACTATATAAAACTATATAAAACTAATAAAACTATATAAAGCTATATAAAACTATATAATACTATATAATACTATATAAAACTATGTAAAACTATATAAAACTATATAAAACTATATAATACTAATAAAACTATATAAAACTATATAAAACTATATGAAACTATATAAAACTAATAAAACTATATAAAACTATATGAAACTATATAAAACTATATAAAACTAATAAAACAATATGAAACTATATGAAACTATATGAAACTATATAAAACTATATTAAACTATATGAAACTATATAATACTATATAAAACTATATAAAACTATATAAAACTATATAAAATTATATAAAACTAATAAAACTATATAAAACTAATAAAACTATATAAAACTATATAAAACTAATAAAACTATATAAAACTATATAAAACTATATGAAACTATATAAAACTAATAAAACTATATAAAACTATATGAAACTATATAAAACTATATAAAACTAATAAAACAATATGAAACTATATGAAACTATATGAAACTATATAAAACTATATTAAACTATATAAAACTATATAATACTATATAATACTATATAAAACTATATAAAACTATATTAAACTATATGAAACTATATAAAACTATATAAAACTAATAAAACTATATGAAACTATATAAAACTAATAAAACTACATAAAACTATATAAAACTAAATGAAACTATATAATACTATATAAAACTATATGAAACTATATAAAACTATGTACAACTATATAAAACTATATTAAACTATATAAAACTATATACAACTAATAAAACTATATAAAACTATATAAAACTATATAAAACTAATAAAACTATATAAAACTATATAGAACTATATTAAACTATTTAAAACTGTATTAAAGCTATATAACACTATATAAAACTATATAAAACTACATAAAACTATATAAAACTCTATAAAACTAATAAAACTATATAAAACTATATAAAACTATATAATACTATATAAAACTATATAAAACTATATAAAACTATATTAAACTATATAAAACTATATAAAACTAATAAAACTATATAAAACTATATATAACTAATAAAACTATATAAAACTATATAAAACTAATAAATCTTTATAAAGCTATATAAAACTATATAATTCTATATAAAACTATATAAAACTATATAAAACTATATAAAACTAATAAAACTATATAAAACTATATAAAACTAATAAAACTATATAAAACTATATAAAACTAATAAATCTATATAAAGATATATAAAACTATATAATTCTATATAAAACTATATAAAACTATATAAAACTATATAAAACTATATAAAACTATACAAAACTATATAAAACTATATAAAACTATATAAAACTAATAAAACTATATAAAGCTTTATAAAACTATATAAAACTATATAAAACTATATAAAACTATATAAAACTATATAAAACTGTATAAAACTATATAAAACTCTATAAAACTAATAAAACTATATAAAACTATATAAAACTATATAATACTATATAAAACTATATAAAACTATATAAAACTATATAAAACTATATAATACTATACAAAATTGTAAAGACCTATATAAAACTATATAAAACTGTATAAAACTATATAAAACTATATAAAACTATATAAAACTATATAAAACTATATAAAACTATATAAAACTATATAAAGCTATATTAAACTATATGAAACTATAATAAAAATTTATAAAACTAATAAAACTATATAAAACTATATAGAACTATATTTAACTATATAAAACTATATAAAACTATACAAAATTATAAAGAACTATATAAAACTATATAAAACTGTATAAAACTACACAAAATTATAAAGAACTATATAAAACTATATAAAACTATATAAAACTATATAAAACTAATAAAACTATATAAAACTATATAAAACTAATAAAACTATATAAAACTATATAAAACTAATAAATCTATATAAAGATATATAAAACTATATAATTCTATATAAAACTATATAAAACTATATAAAACTATATAAAACTGTATAAAACTATACAAAACTATATAAAACTATATAAAACTATATAAAACTAATAAAACTATATAAAGCTATATAAAACTATATAAAACTATATAAAACTATATAAAACTATATAAAACTATATAAAACTATATAAAACTGTATAAAACTATATAAAACTCTATAAAACTAATAAAACTATATAAAACTATATAAAACTATATAAATCTATATAAAGATATATAAAACTATATAATTCTATATAAAACTATATAAAACTATATAAAACTATATAAAACTATATAAAACTATATAAAACTGTATAAAACTATATAAAACTATATAAAACTATATAAAACTATATAAAACTATATAAAACTATATAAAGCTATATTAAACTATATGAAACTATAATAAAAATTTATAAAACTAATTAAACTATATAAAACTATATAGAACTATATTTAACTATATAAAACTATATAAAACTATACAAAATTATAAAGAACTATATAAAACTATATAAAACTGTATAAAACTACACAAAATTATAAAGAACTATATAAAACTATATAAAACTGTATAAAACTGTATAAAACTATATAAAACTAATAAAACTATATAAAACTATATAGAACTATATTGAACCATTTAAAACTGTATTAAAGCTATATAAAACTATATAAAACTATATGAAACTATATAAAACTATATAAAACTGTATAAAACTATATAAAACTCTATAAAACTAATAAAACTATATAAAACTATATAAAACTATATAAAACCGTATAAAACTATATAAAACTCTATAAAACTAATAAAACTATATAAAACTATATAAAACTATATAATACTATATAAAACTATATAAAACTATATAAAACTATATTAAACTATATAAAACTATATAAAACTAATAAAACTATATAAAACTATATAAAACTAATAAAACTATATAAAACTATATAAAACTAATAAATCTTTATAAAGCTATATAAAACTATATAATTCTATATAAAACTATATAAAACTATATAAAACTATATAAAACTATACAAAACTATATAAAACTATATAAAACTATATAAAACTAATAAAACTATATAAAACTAATAAAACTATATAAAACTATATAAGACTGTATAAAACTATATAAAACTAATAAAACTATATAAAACTATATAGAACTATATTAAACTATTTAAAACTGTATTAAAACTATATAAAACTATATGAAACTATATGAAACTATATAAAACTATATAAAACTGTATAAAACTATATAAAACTCTATAAAACAAATAAAACTATATAAAACTATATAAAACTATATAATACTATATAAAACTATATAAAACTAAATAAAACTATATAAAACTATATAAAGCTATATTAAACTATATGAAACTATATAAAACTATGTAAAACTAATAAAAATATTTAAAAATATATAAAACTATACAAAATTACAAAGAACTAT
>NW_027475900.1:0-27543 GCF_051020985.1 Nomia melanderi | reverse complement strand
AAACTATATAAAACTAATAAAACTATATAAAACTATATAAAACTATATGAAACTATATAAAACTATATAAATCTAATAAAACAATAAAACTATATAAAACTATTTAGAACTATATTAAACTATATAAAACTGAATGAAACTATATAATACTATATAAAACTATATGAAACTATATAAAACTATATAAAACTGTATAAAACTATATTAAACTATATAAAACTATATAAACTATATAAAACTATATAAAAATATAAAACTATATGAAACTATATAAAACTATATAAAACTATATAAAACTATATAAAACTATTGAGACTATATAAACTATATAAAACTATATAAAACTATATGAAACTATTTAAAACTAATAAAACAGTATAAAACTATATAAAACTATATAAAACTATATGAAACTATTTAAAACTAATAAAACAGTATAAAACTATATAAAACTATATAAAACTATATAAAACTATATAAAACTATATAAAACTATATGAAACTATATAAAACTATGATAAAACTATATAAAAGTATATAAAACTAATAAAACTATATAAAACTATATAAAACTATATAAAACTATACAAAACTATATAAAACTATATAAAACTATATAAAAACTATATAAAACTATATAAAACTATATAAAAATATATAAAACTATATGAAACTATTTAAAACTAATAAAACAATATAAAACTATATAAAACTATATAAAACTATATAAAACTATATAAAGCTATATAAAACTAATAAACCTATATAAAACTATATAAAACTATATGAAACTATATAAAACTATGTGAAACTATATAAAACTATATTAAACTATATAAAACTATATAATACTATATAAAACTAATAAAACTATATAAAAGTATATAAAACTATATAAAACTAATAAAACTATATAAAACTATATAAAACTATGTAAAACTATATGAAACTATATAAAACTATATAAAACTATATAAAACTATATGAACCTATATAAAACTATATAAAACTAATAAAACTATATAAAACCATATAATACTATATAAAACAATATGAAACTATATAAAACTAATAAAACCATATAAAACTATATAAAACTATATAAAACTATATAAAACTATATAAAACTATATAAAACTATATAAACCTATATAAAACTATATAAAACTATATAAAACTATATAAAAGTAATAAAACTATATAAAGCTATATAAAACTATATAATACTATATAATACTATATAAAACTATATAATACTATATAAACCCATATGAAACTATATAAAACTAATAAAACTATATAAAACTGTATAAAACTATATAAAACTATATAAAACTATATAAAACTATATAAAACTATATTAAACTATATAAAACTATATAAAACTATATAAAACTATATATAACTATATAAAACTAAATAAAACTAATAAACCTATATAAAACTATATAAAACTATATGAAACTATATAAAACTATGTGAAACTATATAAAACTATATTAAACTATATAAAACTATATAATACTATATAAAACTTATAAAGTTATATAAAAGTATATAAAACTATATAAAACTAATAAAACTATATAAAACTATATAAAACTATATGAAACTATATAAAACTATATAAATCTAATAAAACAAATAAAACTATATAAAACTATTTAGAACTATATTAAACTATATAAAACTGAATGAAACTATATAATACTATATAAAACTATATGAAACTATATAAAACTATATAAAACTGTATAAAACTATATTAAACAATATAAAACTATATTAAACTATATAAAACTATATAAAAATATAAAACTATATAAAACTATATAAAACTATATGAAACTATATAAAACTATGTGAAACTATATAAAACTATATTAAACTATATAAAACTATATAAAACTATATAAAACTAATAAAACTATATAAAGCTATATAAAACTATATGAAACTATATAAAACTATGTGAAACTATATAAAACTATATTAAACTATATAAAACTATATAATACTATATAAAACTAATAAAACTATATAAAAGTGTATAAAACTATATAAAACTAATAAAACTCTATAAAACTATATAAAACTATATAAAACTAATAAAATTATAGATAACTATATAAAACTATATGAAACTATATAAAACTGTATAAAAATATATAAAACTAATAAAACTATATAAAACTATATAAAACTATATAAAACTATATGAAACTATATAAAAATAATAAAACTATATTAAACTATATGAAACTATATAAAACTATATAAAACAAATAAAACTATATAAAACTATATAATACTATATAAAACAATATGAAACTATATAAAACTAATAAAACCATATTAAACTATATAAAACTATATAAAACTATATAAAACTATATAAAACTATATAAAACTATATAAAACTAATAAAACTATATAAAGCTATATAAAACTATATAATACTATATAATACTATATAAAACTATATAAAACTAATAAAACTATATAAAACTATATAGAACTATATTAAACTATTTAAAACTGTATTAAAACTATATAAAACTATATAAAACTATATGAAACTATATAAAACTATGTGAAACTATATAAAACTATATTAAACTATATAAAACTATATAATACTATATAAAACTAATAAAACTATATAAAAGTGTATAAAACTATATAAAACTAATAAAACTCTATAAAACTATATAAAACTATATAAAACTAATAAAATTATATAAAACTATATAAAACTATATGAAACTATATAAAACTATATAAAACTAATAAAACTAATAAAGCTATATAAAACTAATAAAACTATATAAAACTATATAATACTATATAAAACAATATGAAACTATATAAAACTATATGAAACTATATAAAACTAATAAAACTATATAAAACTGTATGAAACTATATAAAACTATATAAAACTATATAAAACTATATAAAACTAATAAAACCATATAAAACTATATAAAACTATATAAAATTATATAAAACTATATAAAACTATATGAAAGTATATAAAACTAATAAAACTATATAAAGCTATATAAAACTATATAATACTATATAATACTATATAAAACTATATAAAACTATATAAAACTATATAAAACTATATAAAACTAATAAAACTATATAAAACTATATAAAACTATATAAAACTATACAAAACTATATAAAACTATATAAAACTATATAAAACTATATAAAACTATATAAAACTATATAAAACTAATAAAACTATATAAAGCTATATAAAACTATATAAAACTATATGAAACTATATAAAACTATATAAAACTATATAAAACGATATGAAACTATATAAAACTATATAAAACTATATAAAACTATATAAAACTAATAAAACTATATAAAACTATATAAAACTATATAAAACTATACAAAACTATATAAAACTATATAAAACTATATAAAACTATATAAAACTATATAAAACTATATAAAACTAATAAAACTATATAAAGCTATATAAAACTATATAAAACTATATGAAACTATATAAAACTATATAAAACTATATAAAACTATATGAAACTATATAAAACTATATAAAAATATATAAAACTATATGAAACTATTTAAAACTAATAAAACAATATAAAACTATATAAAACTATATAAAACTATATAAAACTAATAAAACTATATAAAACTATATAAAACTATATAAAACTATACAAAACTATATAAAACTATATAAAACTATATAAAACTATATAAAACTATATAAAACTATATAAAACTATATAAAACTATATAAAACTATATAAAACTAATAAAACTATATAAAGCTATATAAAACTATATAAAACTATATGAAACTATATAAAACTATATAAAACTATATAAAACTATATGAAACTATATAAAACTATATAAAACTATATAAAACTATATAAAACTAATAAAACTATATAAAACTATATAAAACTATATAAAACTATACAAAACTATATAAAACTATATAAAACTATATAAAACTATATAAAACTATATAAAACTATATAAAACTATATAAAACTAATAAAACTATATAAAGCTATATAAAACTATATAAAACTATATGAAACTATATAAAACTATATAAAACTATATAAAACTATATGAAACTATATAAAACTATATAAAAATATATAAAACTATATGAAACTATTTAAAACTAATAAAACAATATAAAACTATATAAAACTATATAAAACTATATAAAACTATATAAAGCTATATAAAACTAATAAACCTATATAAAACTATATAAAACTATATGAAACTATATAAAACTATGTGAAATTATATAAAACTATATTAAACTATATAAAACTATATAATACTATATAAAACTAATAAAACTATATAAAAGTATATAAAACTATATAAAACTAATAAAACTATATAAAACTATATAAAACTATGTAAAACTATATGAAACTATATAAAACTATATAAAACTATATAAAACTATATGAACCTATATAAAACTATATAAAACTAATAAAACTATATAAAACCATATAATACTATATAAAACAATATGAAACTATATAAAACTAATAAAACCATATAAAACTATATAAAACTATATAAAACTATATAAAACTATATAAAACTATATAAAACTATATAAAACTATATAAAACTATATAAAACTATATAAAAGTAATAAAACTATATAAAGCTATATAAAACTATATAATACTATATAATACTATATAAAACTATATAATACTATATAAACCCATATGAAACTATATAAAACTAATAAAACTATATAAAACTGTATAAAACTATATAAAACTATATAAAACTATATAAAACTATATAAAACTATATTAAACTATATAAAACTATATAAAACTATATAAAACTATATATAACTATATAAAACTAAATAAAACTAATAAACCTATATAAAACTATATAAAACTATATGAAACTATATAAAACTATGTGAAACTATATAAAACTATATTAAACTATATAAAACTATATAATACTATATAAAACTTATAAAGTTATATAAAAGTATATAAAACTATATAAAACTAATAAAACTATATAAAACTATATAAAACTATATAAAACTATATAAAACTATATAAAACTAATAAAACTTTATAAAACTCTATAAAACTATATAAAACTATATAAAACTAATAAAATTATATAAAACTATATAAAACTATATGAAACTATATAAAACTATATAAAACTAATAAAACTAATAAAACTATATAAAACTAATAAAACTATATAAAACTATATAATACTATATAAAACAATATGAAACTATATAAAACTAATAAAACTATATAAAACTATATAATACTATATAAAACAATATGAAACTATATAAAACTAATAAAACCATATAAAACTATATAAAACTATATAAAACTATATAAAACAATATAAAACTATATAAAACTAATAAAACTATATAAAGCTATATAAAACTATATAATACTATATAATACTATATAAAACTATATAAAACTATATAAAACTATATAAAACTATATAAAACTATATAAAACTATATAAAACTAATAAAACTATATAAAACTATATAAAACTATATAAAACTATATAAAACTATATAAAACTATATAAAACTATATAAAACTATATAAAACTATATAAAACTATATAAAACTATATAAAACTATATAAAACTATATAAAACTATATAAAACTAATAAAACTATATAAAGCTATATAAAACTATATAAAACTATATGAAACTATATAAAACTATATAAAACTATATAAAACTATATGAAACTATATAAAACTATATAAAAATATATAAAACTATATGAAACTATATAAAACTATATAAAAATATATAATACTATATGAAACTACTTAAAACTAATAAAACAATATAAAACTATATAAAACTATATAAAACTATATAAAACTATATAAAACTATATAAAACTAATAAACCTATATAAAACTATATAAAACTATATGAAACTATATAAAACTATGTGAAACTATATAAAACTATATTAAACTATATAAAACTATATAATACTATATAAAACTAATAAAACTATATAAAAGTATATAAAACTATATAAAACTAATAAAACTATATAAAACTATTTAAAACTATATAAAACTATATGAAACTATATAAAACTAATAAAACTATATAAAACTATATGAAACTATATAAAACTATATAAAACTAATAACACTATATAAAACCATATAATACTATATAAAACAATATGAAACTATATAAAACTAATAAAACCATATAAAACTATATAAATCTATATAAAACTATATAAAACTATATTAAACTATATAAAACTATATAAAACTATATAAAACTATATATAACTATATAAAACTAAATAAAACTAATAAACCTATATAAAACTATATAAAACTATATGAAACTATATAAAACTATGTGAAACTATATAAAACTATATTAAACTATATAAAACTATATAATACTATACAAAACTAATAAAGTTATATAAAAGTATATAAAACTATATAAAACTAATAAAACTATATAAAACTATATAAAACTATATAAAACTATATAAAACTATATAAAACTAATAAAACTTTATAAAACTCTATAAAACTATATAAAACTATATAAAACTAATAAAATTATATAAAACTATATAAAACTATATGAAACTATATAAAACTATGTGAAACTATATAAAACTATATAAAACTATATAAAACTATATAATACTATATAAAACTAATAAAACTATATAAAAGTATATAAAACTATATAAAACTAATAAAACTATATAAAACTATATAAAACTATATAAAAATATATGAAACTATATAAAACTAATAAAACTATATAAAACTATATGAAACTATATAAAACTATATAAAACTACTAACACTATATAAAACCATATAATACTATATAAAACAATATAAAACTATATAAAACTATATAAAACTATATAAAACTACATAAAACTATATAAAACTATATAAAACTATATAAAACTATATAAAACTAATAAAACTATATAAAGCTATATAAAACTATATAAAACTATATAAAACTATATGAAACTATATAAAACTATATAAAACTATATAAAACTATATGAAACTATATAAAACTATATAAAAATATATAAAACTATATGAAACTATATAAAACTATATAAAAATATATAAAACTATATGAAACTATTTAAAACTAATAAAACAATATAAAACTATATAAAACTATATAAAACTATATAAAACTATATAAAACTATATAAAACTAATAAACCTATATAAAACTATATAAAACTATATGAAACTATATAAAACTATGTGAAACTATATAAAACTATATTAAACTATATAAAACTATATAATACTATATAAAACTAATAAAACTATATAAAAGTATATAAAACTATATAAAACTAATAAAACTATATAAAACTATATAAAACTATATAAAACTATATGAAACTATATAAAACTAATAAAACTATATAAAACTATATGAAACTATATAAAACTATATAAAACTAATAACACTATATAAAACCATATAATACTATATAAAACAATATGAAACTATATAAAACTAATAAAACAATATAAAACTATATAAATCTATATAAAACTATATAAAACTATATAAAACTATATAAAACTAATAAAACTATATAAAGCTATTAAAACTATATAATACTATATAATACTATATAAAACTATATAAAACTATATAAAAGTATATAAAACTATATAAAACTATATAAAACTATATAAAACTATATAATAGTATATAAACCAATATGAAATTATATAAAACTAATAAAACTATATAAAACTATATAAAACTATATGAAACTATATAAAACTATATAAAAATATATAAAACTATATGAAACTATTTAAAACTAATAAAACAATATAAAACTACATAAAACTATATAAAACTATATAAAACTATATAAAACTATATGAAACTATATAAAACTATATAAAAATATATAAAACTATATGAAACTATTTAAAACTAATAAAACAATATAAAACTATATAAAACTATATAAAACTAATAAAACTATATAAAACTATATAAAACTAATAAACCTATATAAAACTATATAATACTATATAAAACTATATAAAAGTATATAAAACTATATAAAACTATATAAAACTATATAAAACTATACAAAACTATATAAAACTATATAAAGCTATATAAAACTATATAATACTATATAATACTATATAAAACTATATAAAACTGTATTAAAACTATATAAAACTATATAAAACTATATAAAACTATATAAAACTATATAAAACTATATAAAACTATATGAAACTATATAAAACTATATAAAACTATATAAAACTAATAAACCTATATAAAACTATATAAAACTATATGAAACTATATAAAACTATGTGAAACTATATAAAACTATATTAAACTATTTAAAACTATATAATACTATATAAAACTAATAAAACTATATAAAAGTATATAAAACTATATAAAACTATATAAAACTAATAAAACTATATAAAACTAATAAAACTTATAAAACTACATAAAACTGTATAAAACTATATAAAACTATATAAAACTATATAAAACTATATAAAACTATATAAAACTATATAAAACTATATAAAACTATATAAAACTATATAAAATTATATAAAACTATATGAAACTATATAAAACTATATAAAAACATATAAAACTATATGAAACTATTTAAAACTAATAAAACAATATAAAACTGTATAAAACTATATAAAACTATATAAAACTATATAAAACTAATAAACCTATATAAAACTATATAAAACTATATGAAACTACATAAAACTATATTAAACTATTTAAAACTAATAAAACTATATAAAAGTATACAAAATGATAAAGAACTATATAAAACTATATAAAACTATATAAAATTATATAAAACTATATAAAACTATACAAAATTATAAAGAACTATATAAAACTATATAAAACTGTATAAAAATATATAAAACTAATAAAACTATATAAAACTATATAAAACTATATAAAACTATATGAAACTATATAAAACAAATAAAACTATATAAAACTATATGAAACTATATAAAACTATATAAAACTAATAAAACTATATAAAACTATATAATACTATATAAAACAATATGAGACTATATAAAACTAATAAAACCATATAAAACTATATAAAACTATATAAAACTATATAAAACTATATAAAACTATATAAAACTAATAAAACTATATAAAGCTATATAAAACTATATAATACTATATAATACTATATAAAACTATATAAAAGTATATAAAACTATATAAAACTATATAAAACTATATAAAACTATATAAAACTATATAAAACTAATAAAACTATATAAAGCTATATAAAACTATATAATACTATATAAAACTATATAAAACTATATTAAACTATATTAAACTATATAAACTATATAAAACTATATAAAACTATATAAAACTATATAAAACTATATAAAACTATATAAAACTATATAATACTATATAAACCCATATGAAACTATATAAAACTAATAAAACTATATAAAACTGTATAAAACTATATAAAACTAATAAAACTATATAAAACTATATAGAACTATATTAAACTATTTAAAACTGTATTAAAACTATATAAAACTATATAAAACTATATAAAACTATATAAAACTATATAAAACTATATAAAACTATATAAAAGTATATTAAACTATATAAAACTATATAAAACTAATAAAACTATATAAAACTGTATAAAACTATATAAAACTATACAAAACTATATAAAACTATATAAAACTATATAAAACTATATAAAACTATATAAAATTATATAAAACTAATAAAACTATATAAAGCTATATAAAACTATATAAAACTATATGAAACTATATAAAACTATATAAAACTATATAAAACTATATAAAACTATATCGAACTATATAAAACTATATAAAACTATATAAAACTATATGCAACTATATAAAACTATATAAAACTATATAAAACTATATGAAACTATATAAAACTATATAAAAATATATAAAACTATATGAAACTATTTAAAACTAATAAAACAATATAAAACTATATAAAACTATATAAAACTATATAAAACTATATAAAACTATATAAAACTAATAAACCTATATAAAACTATATAAAACTATATGAAACTATATAAAACTATGTGAAACTATATAAAACTATATTAAACTATATAAAACTATATAATACTATATAAAACTATATTAAACTATATAAAACTATATAAAACTATATAAAACTAATAAAACTATATAAAACTATATAAAACTATGTAAAACTATATAAAACTATATAAAACTATATAAAACTATATAATACTATATGAACCAATATGAAACTATATAAAACTAATAAAACTATATAAAACTATATAAAACTATATAAAACTGTATAAAACTATATAAAACTATTAAAACTATATAAAACTATATAGAACTATATTAAACTATTTAAAACTGTATTAAAACTATATAAAACTATATAAAACTATATAAAACTATATAAAACTATATAAAACTATATAAAACTATATAAAACTAATAAAACTATATAAATCTATATAAAACTATATAATAATATATAATACTATATAAAACTATATAAAACTATATAATACTACATAAAACTATATAAAACTATATTAAACTATATAAACTATATAAAACTATATAAAACTATATAAAACTATATAAAACTATATAAAACTATATAAAACTGTATAATACTATATAAACCCATATGAAACTATATAAAACTAATAAAACTATATAAAACTGTATAAAACTATATAAAATTAATAAAACTATATAAAACTATATAGAACTATATTAAACTATTTAAAACTGCATTAAAACTATATAAAACTATATAAAACTATATAAAACTATATAAAACTATATAAAACTATATAAAAGTATATTAAACTATATAAAACTATATAAAACTATATAAAACTATATGAAACTATATGAAACTATATAAAACTATATAAAACTATATGAAACTATATAAAACTATATAAAAATATATAAAACTATATGAAACTATTTAAAACTAATAAAACAATATAAAACTATATAAAACTATATAAAACAATATAAAACTATATAAAACTATATAAAACAAATAAACCTATATAAAACTATATAAAACTATATGAAACTATATAAAACTATGTGAAACTATATAAAACTATATTAAACTATATAAAACTATATAATACTATATAAAACTAATAAAACTATATAAAAGTATATAAAACTATATAAAACTTTACAAAACTAATAAAACTATATAAAACTATATAAAACTATATAAAACTAATAAAACTATATAAAACTCTATAAAACTATATAAAACTATATAATACTATATAAAACAATATGAAACTAGATAAAACTATATGAAACTATATAAAACTAATAAAACTATATAAAACTATATGAAACTATATAAAACTATATAAAACTATATAAAACTAATAAAACTATATAAAACTATATAATACTATATAAAACAATATGAAACTATATAAAACTAATAAAACCATATAAAACTATATAAAACTATATAAAACTATATAAAACTATATAAAACTATATAAAACTAATAAAACTGTATAAAGCTATATAAAAGTATATAATACTATATAATGCTATATAAAACTATATAAAAGTATATAAAACTATACAAAACTATATAAAACTATATAAAACTATATAAAACTATATAAAACTATATAAAACTAATAAAACTATATAAAACTATATTATACTATATAATACTATATAAAACTATATAAAACTATATAAAACTATATTAAACTATATAAAACTATATAACACCATTAAGACTATATAAAACTATATAAAACTAATAAAACTATATAAAACTATATAAAACTAATAAATCTATATAAAGCTACATAAAACTATATAATTCTATATAAAACTATATAAAACTATATGAAACTATATAAAACTATACAAAACTATATAAAACTATATAAAAATATATAAAACTATATGAAACTATTTAAAACTAATAAAACAATATAAAACTATATAAAACTATATAAAACTATATAAAACTATATAAAACTAATAAACCTATATAAAACTATATAAAACTATATAAAACTATAAAAAACTAATAAAATTATATAAAACTATATAAAACTATATGAAACTATATAAAACTATATAAAACTAATAAAACTAATAAAACTATATAAAACTAATAAAACTATATAAAACTATATAAAACTATATAAAACTATATAAAACTAATAAAACTGTATAAAGCTATATAAAAGTATATAATACTATATAATGCTATATAAAACTATATAAAAGTATATAAAACTATACAAAACTATATAAAACTATATAAAACTATATAAAACTAATAAAACTATATAAAACTATATAAAACTATATAAAACTAATAAATCTATATAAAGCTACATAAAACTATATAATTCTATATAAAACTATATAAAACTATATGAAACTATATAAAACTATACAAAACTATATAAAACTATATAAAAATATATAAAACTATATGAAACTATTTAAAACTAATAAAACTATATAAAACTATATAAAACTATATTAAACTATATAAAACTATATAAAACTAATAAAACTATATAAAACTATATAAAACTATATAAAACTAATAAAACTATAT
Organism: Nomia melanderi; assembly: GCF_051020985.1. Taxonomy (NCBI): domain Eukaryota; kingdom Metazoa; phylum Arthropoda; class Insecta; order Hymenoptera; family Halictidae; genus Nomia; species Nomia melanderi. The sequence continues at coordinate 14,717 of NW_027475900.1, read as the reverse complement.
AAAACTATATAAACTATATAATACTATATAAAACTATATAAAACTATATAAAACTATATTAAACTATATAAAACTATATAACACTATTAAGACTATATAAAACTATATAAAACTAATAAAACTATATAAAAACTATATAAAACTAATAAATCTATATAAAGCTACATAAAACTATATAATTCTATATAAAACTATATAAATATATGAAACTATATAAAACTATACAAAACTATATAAAACTATATAAAAGTATATAAAACTATATAAAACTAATAAAACTATATAAAACTATATAAAACTATATAAAACTGTATAAAACTATATAAAACTAATAAAACTATATAAAACTCTATAAAACTATATAAAACTATAAAAAAACTAATAAAATTATATAAACTATATAAAACTATATGAAACTATATAAAACTATATAAAACTAATAAAACTAATAAAACTATATAAAACTTATAAAACTATATAAAACTATATAAAACTATATAAACTATATAAAACTATATAACACTATTAAGACTATATAAAACTATATAAAACTAATAAAACTATATAAAACTATATAAAACTAATAAATCTATATAAAGCTACATAAAACTATATAATTCTATATAAAAACTATATAAAACTATATGAAACTATATAAAACTATACAAAACTATATAAAACTATATAAAAATATATAAAACTATATGAAACTATTTAAAACTAATAAAACAATATAAAACTATATAAAAACTATATAAAACTATATAAAACTATATAAAACTAATAAACCTATATAAAACTATATAAAACTATATGAAACTATATAAAACTATGTGAAACTATATAAAACTATATTAAACTATATAAAACTATATAATACTATATAAAACTAATAAAACTATATAAAAGTATATAAAACTATATAAAACTAATAAAACTATATAAAACTATATAAAACTATATAAAACTGTATAAAACTATATAAAACTAATAAAACTATATAAAACTCTATAAAACTATATAAAACTATAAAAAACTAATAAAATTATATAAAACTATATAAAACTATATGAAACTATATAAAACTATATAAAACTAATAAAACTATATAAAACTATATAATACTATATAATACTATATAAAACTATATAAAACTATATAAAACTATATTAAACTATATAAAACTATATAACACTATTAAGACTATATAAAACTATATAAAACTAATAAAACTATATAAAACTATATAAAACTAATAAATCTATATAAAGCTACATAAAACTATATAATTCTATATAAAACTATATAAAACTATATGAAACTATATAAAACTATACAAAACTATATAAAACTATATAAAAATATATAAAACTATATGAAACTATTTAAAACTAATAAAACTATATAAAACTATATAAAACTATATTAAACTATATAAAACTATATAAAACTAATAAAACTATATAAAACTATATAAAACTATATAAAACTATATAAAACTAATAAATCTATATAAAGCTATATAAAACTATATAATACTACATAATACTATATAAAACTATATAAAACTATATAAAACTATATAAAACTATATAAAAACTATATAAAACTATATAAAACTATATAAAACTATATAAAACTAATAAAACTATATAAAGCTATATAAAACTAAATAATACTATATAAAACTATATAAAACTATATTAAACTATATAAAACTATATAACACTATTAAAACTATATAAAACTATATAAAATTAATAAAACTATATAATACTATATAATACTATATAAAACTATATAAAACTATATAAAACTATATAAAACTATATAAAACTATATAAAACTATATAAAACTATATAAAACTAATAAAACTATATAAAGCTATATAAAACTAAATAATACTATATAAAACTATATAAAACTATATTAAAACTATATAAAAATATATAAAACTAATAAAACTATATAAAACTATATAAAACTATATAATACTATATAATACCATATAAACTATATAAAACTATATAAAACTATATTAAACTATATAAAACTATATAAAACTATATAAAACTATATAAAACTATATGAAACTATATAAAACTATATAAAACTATATAAAACTTAATAAACCTATATAAAACTATATAAAACTATATGAAACTATATAAAACTATGTGAAACTATATAAAACTATATTAAACTATTTAAAACTATATAATACTGTATAAAACTAATAAAACTATATAAAAGTATATAAAACTATATAAAACTATATAAAACTATATAAAACTATATAAAACTAATAATCTATATAAAGCTACATAAAACTATATAATTCTATATAAAACTATATAACTATATAAACTATAATGAAACTATATAAAACTATACAAAACTATATAAAACTATATAAAAATATATAAAACTATATGAAACTATTTAAAACTAATAAAACTATATAAAACTATATAAAACTATATTAAACTATATAAAACTATATAAAACTAATAAAACTATATAAAACTATATAAAACTATATAAAACTAATAAAAACTATATAAAACTATATAAAACTAATAAATCTATATAAAGCTATATAAAACTATATAATACTATATAATACTATATAAAACTATATAAAACTATATAAAACTATATAAAACTATATAAAACTATATAAAACTATATAAAACTATATAAAACTATATAAAACTAATAAAACTATATAAAGCTATATAAAACTAAATAATACTATATAAAACTATATAAAACTATATTAAACTATATAAAACTATATAACACTATTAAAACTATATAAAACTATATAAAATTAATAAAACTATATAATACTATATAATACTATATAAAACTATATAAAACTATATAAAACTATATAAAACTATATAAAACTATATAAAACTATAAACTATATAAAACTATATAAAACTAATAAAACTATATAAAGCTATATAAAACTAAATAATACTATATAAAACTATATAAAACTATATTAAACTATATAAAAATATATAAAACTAATAAAACTATATAAAACTATATAAAACTATATAATACTATATAATACCATATAAAACTATATAAAACTATATAAAACTATATTAAACTATATAAAACTATATAAAACTATATAAAACTATATAAAACTATATGAAACTATATAAAACTATATAAAACTATATAAAACTAATAAACCTATATAAAACTATATAAAACTATATGAAACTATATAAAACTATGTGAAACTATATAAAACTATATTAAACTATTTAAAACTATATAATACTATATAAAACTATAAAACTATATAAAAGTATATAAAACTATATAAAACTATATAAAACTAATAAAACTATATAAAACTAATAAAACTATATAAAACTACATAAAACTGTATAAAACTATATAAAACTATATAAAACTATATAAAACTATATAAAACTATATAAAACTATATAAAACTATATAAAACTATATAAAACTATATAAAACTATATAAAACTATATAAAACTATATAAAACTATATAAAACTATATAAAACTATATAAAATTATATAAAACTAGTAAAACTATATAAAGCTATATAAAACTATATAAAACTATATGAAACTATATAAAACTATATAAAACTATATAAAACTATATAAAACTATATCGAACTATATAAAACTATATAAAACTATATAAAACTATATGCAACTATATAAAACTATATAAAACTATATAAAACTATATGAAACTATATAAAACTATATAAAAATATATAAAACTATATGAAACTATTTAAAACTAATAAAACAATATAAAACTATATAAAACTATATAAAACTATATAAAACTATATAAAACTATATAAAACTAATAAACCTATATAAAACTATATAAAACTATATGAAACTATATAAAACTATGTGAAACTATATAAAACTATATTAAACTATATAAAACTATATAATACTATATAAAACTATATTAAACTATATAAAACTATATAGTACTATATAAAACTAATAAAACTATATAAAAGTATATAAAACTATATAAAACTATATAAAACTAATAAAACTATATAAAAACTATATAAAACTATATAAAACTATATAAAACTATATAAAAACTATATAAAAACTATATAATACTATATGAACCAATATGAAACTATATAAAACTAATAAAACTATATAAAACTATATAAAACTATATAAAACTGTATAAAACTATATAAAACTATTAAAAACTATATAAAACTATATAGAACTATATTAAACTATTTAAAACTGTATTAAAACTATATAAAACTATATAAAACTATATAAAACTATATAAAACTATATAAAACTATATAAAACTATATAAAACTAATAAAACTATATAAAGCTATATAAAACTATATAATACTATATAATACTATATAATATAAACTATATAAAAGTATATAAAACTATATAAAACTATATAAAACTATATAAAACTATATAAAACTAATAAAACTATATAAAGCTATATAAAACTATATAATACTACATAAAACTATATAAAACTATATTAAACTATATAAACTATATAAAACTATATAAAACTATATAAAACTATATAAAACTATATAAAACTATATAAAACTGTATAATACTATATAAACCCATATGAAACTATATAAAACTAATAAAACTATATAAAACTGTATAAAACTATATAAAATTAATAAAACTATATAAAACTATATAGAACTATATTAAGCTATTTAAAACTGCATTAAAACTATATAAAACTATATAAAACTATATAAAACTATATAAAACTATATAAAACTATATAAAAGTATATTAAACTATATAAAACTATATAAAACTATATAAAACTATATGAAAATATATGAAACTATATAAAACTATATAAAACTATATGAAACTATATAAAACTATATAAAAATATGTAAAACTATATGAAACTATTTAAAACTAATAAAACAATATAAAACTATATAAAACTATATAAAAACAATATAAAACTATATAAAACTATATAAAACAAATAAACCTATATAAAACTATATAAAACTATATGAAACTATATAAAACTATGTGAAACTATATAAAACTATATTAAACTATATAAAACTATATAATACTATATAAAACTAATAAAACTATATAAAAGTATATAAAACTATATAAAACTTTACAAAACTAATAAAACTATATAAAACTATATAAAACTATATAAAACTAATAAAACTATATAAAACTCTATAAAACTATATAAAACTATATAATACTATATAAAACAATATGAAACTAGATAAAACTATATGAAACTATATAAAACTAATAAAACTATATAAAAACTATATGAAACTATATAAAACTATATAAAACTATATAAAACTAATAAAACTATATAAAACTATATAATACTATATAAAACAATATGAAACTATATAAAACTAATAAAACCATATAAAACTATATAAAACTATATAAAACTATATAAAACTATATAAAACTATATAAAACTAATAAAACTGTATAAAGCTATATAAAAGTATATAATACTATATAATGCTATATAAAACTATATAAAAGTATATAAAACTATACAAAACTATATAAAACTATATAAAACTATATAAAACTATATAAAACTATATAAAACTAATAAAACTATATAAAACTATATTATACTATATAATACTATATAAAACTATATAAAACTATATAAAACTATATTAAACTATATAAAACTATATAACACCATTAAGACTTATATAAAACTATATAAAACTAATAAAACTATATAAAACTATATAAAACTAATAAATCTATATAAAGCTACATAAAACTATATAATTCTATATAAAACTATATAAAACTATATGAAACTATATAAAACTATACAAAACTATATAAAACTATATAAAAATATATAAAACTATATGAAACTATTTAAAACTAATAAAACAATATAAAACTATATAAAACTATATAAAACTATATAAAACTATATAAAACTAATAAACCTATATAAAACTATATAAAACTATATAAAACTATAAAAAACTAATAAAATTATATAAAACTATATAAAACTATATGAAACTATATAAAACTATATAAAACTAATAAAACTAATAAAACTATATAAAACTAATAAAACTATATAAAACTATATAAAACTATATAAAAACTATATAAAACTAATAAAACTGTATAAAGCTATATAAAAGTATATAATACTATATAATGCTATATAAAACTATATAAAAGTATATAAAACTATACAAAACTATATAAAACTATATAAAACTATATAAAACTAATAAAACTATATAAAACTATATAAAACTATATAAAACTAATAAATCTATATAAAGCTACATAAAACTATATAATTCTATATAAAACTATATAAAACTATATGAAACTATATAAAACTATACAAAACTATATAAAACTATATAAAAATATATAAAACTATATGAAAACTATTTAAAACTAATAAAACTATATAAAACTATATAAAACTATATTAAACTATATAAAACTATATAAAACTAATAAAACTATATAAAACTATATAAAACTATATAAAACTAATAAAACTATATAAAACTATATAAAACTAATAAATATATATAAAGCTATATAAAACTATATAATACTATATAATACTATATAAAACTATATAAAACTATATAAAACTATATAAAACTATATTAAACTATATAAAACTATATAACACTATTAAGACTATATAAAACTATATAAAAACTAATAAAACTATATAAAACTATATAAAACTAATAAATCTATATAAAGCTACATAAAACTATATAATTCTATATAAAACTATATAAAACTATATGAAACTATATAAAACTATACAAAACTATATAAAACTACATAAAAATATATAAAACTATATGAAACTATTTAAAACTAATAAAAACAATATAAAACTATATAAAACTATATAAAAACTATATAAAACTATATAAAACTAATAAACCTATATAAAACTATATAAAACTATATGAAACTATATAAAACTATGTGAAACTATATAAAACTATATTAAACTATATAAAACTATATAATACTATATAAAACTAATAAAACTATATAAAAGTATATAAAACTATATAAAACTAATAAAACTATATAAAACTATATAAAACTATATAAAACTGTATAAAACTATATAAAACTAATAAAACTATATAAAACTCTATAAAACTAATAAAACTATATAAAACTATATAAAACTATGTAAAACTATATAAAACTAATAAAACTGTATAAAGCTATATAAAAGTATATAATACTATATAATGCTATATAAAACTATATAAAAGTATATAAAACTATACAAAACTATATAAAACTATATAAAACTATATAAAACTAATAAAACTATATAAAACTATATAAAACTATATAAAACTATATAAAACTATATAAAACTAATAAAACTATATAAAACTATATAATACTATATAATACTATATAAAACTATATAAAACTATATAAAACTATATTAAACTATATAAAACTATATAACACTATTAAGACTATATAAAACTATATAAAACTAATAAAACTATATAAAACTATATAAAACTAATAAATCTATATAAAGCTACATAAAACTATATAATTCTATATAAAACTATATAAAACTATATGAAACTATATAAAACTATACAAAACTATATAAAACTATATAAAAATATATAAAACTATATGAAACTATTTAAAACTAATAAAACTATATAAAACTATATAAAACTATATTAAACTATATAAAACTATATAAAACTAATAAAACTATATAAAACTATATAAAACTATATAAAACTAATAAAACTATATAAAACTATATAAAACTAATAAATCTATATAAAGCTATATAAAACTATATAATACTATATAATACTATATAAAACTATATAAAAATATAAAACTATATAAAACTATATAAAACTATATAAAACTATATAAAACTATATAAAACTATATAAAACTAATGAAACTATATAAAGCTATATAAAACTAAATAATACTATATAAAACTATATAAAACTATATTAAACTATATAAAACTATATAACACTAATAAAACTATATAAAACTATATAAAATTAATAAAACTATATAATACTATATAATACTATATAAAACTATATAAAACTATATAAAACTATATAAAACTATATAAAACTATATAAAACTATATAAAACTAATAAAACTATATAAAGCTATATAAAACTAAATAATACTATATAAAACTATATAAAACTATATAAAACTATATAATACTATATAATACCATATAAAACTATATAAAACTATATAAAACTATATTAAACTATATAAAACTATATAAAACTATATAAAAACTATATAAAACTATATAAAACTATATGAAACTATATAAAACTAATAAAACTATATAAAACTATATGAAACTATATAAAACTATATAAAACTAATAAAACTATATAAAACTATATAATACTATATAAAACAATATGAAACTATATAAAACTAATAAAACCATATAAAACTATATAAAACTATATAAAACTATATAAAACTATATAAAACTATATAAAACTATATAAAACTATATAAAACTAATAAAACTATATAAAGATATATAAAACTATATAATACTATATAATACTATATAAAAACTATATAAAAGTATATAAAAACTATATAAAACTATATAAAACTATATAAAACTATATAAAACTAATAAAACTATATAAAGCTATATAAAACTATATAATACTATATAAAACTATATAAAACTATATAAAACTATATAAAACTATATTAACCTATATAAACTATATAAAACTAATAAAACTATATAAAACTATATAAAACTATATAATACTATATAATACTATATAAAACTATATAAAACCATATTAAACTATATAAAACTATATAACACTAATAAAACTATATAAAACTATATGAAACTAATAAAACTATATAATACTATATAATACTATATAAAACTATATAAAACTATGTAAAACTATTTAAAACTATATAAAACTATATAAAACTATATAAAACTAATAAAACTATATAAAGCTATATAAAACTATATAAAACTATATAAAACTATATAAAACTATATAAAACTATATAAAACTATATAAAACTATATAATACTATATGAAACTATATAAAACTATGTGAAACTATATCAAACTATATTAAACTATATAAAACTATATAATACTATATAAAACTATATAAAACTATGTAAAACTATATAATACTATATAATACTATATAAAACTATATAAAACTATATAAAACTTATAAAACTATATAAAACTATATAAAACTATATAAAACTATATAAAACTATATAATACTAATAAAACTATATAAAGCTATATAAAACTAAATAATACTATATAAAACTATATAAAACTATATTAAACTATATAAAAATATATAAAACTAATAAAACTATATAAAACTATATAAAACTATATAATACTATATAATACCATATGAAACTATATAAAACTATATAAAACTATATTAAACTATATAAAACTATATAAAACTATATAAAACTAATAAAACTATATAATATTATATAATACTATATAAAGCTATATAAAACTATATAAAACTATATAAAAGTATATAAAACTATATAAACCTACATAAAACTATATAATACTATATGAAACTATATAAAACTATGTGAAACTATATAAAACTATATTAAACTATATAAAACAATATAATACTATATAAAACTATATAAAACTATATAAAACTATATAAAACTATATAAAACTATATAAAACTATATAAAACTAATAAAACTATATAAAGCTATATAAAACTAAATAATACTATATAAAACTATATAAAACTATATTAAACTATATAAAAATATATAAAACTAATAAAACTATATAACTCTATATAAAACTTCATAATACTATATAATACCATATAAAACTATATAAAACTATATAAAACTATATTAAACTATATAAAACTATATAAAACTATATAAAAACTAATAAAACTATATAATATTATATAATACTATATAAAACTATATAAAACTATATAAAACTATATAAAACTATATAAAACTATATAAAACTATATAAAACTATATAAAACTATATAAAACTAATAAAACTATATGAAACTATATAAAACTATGTGAAACTATATAAAACTATATTAAACTATATAAAACCATATAATACTATATAAAACTAATAGAACTATATAAAAGTATATAAAACTATATAAAAGTATACAAAATGATAAAGAACTATATAAAACTATTTAAAACTATATAAAATTATATAAAAAACTATATAAAACTATACAAAATTATAAAGAACTATATAGAACTATATAAAACTATATAAAACTATATAAAACTATATGAAACTATATAAAACTAATAAAACTATATAAAACTATATGAAACTATATAAAACTATATAAAACTAATAAAACTATATAAAACTATATAATACTATATAAAACAATATGAAACTATATAAAACTAATAAAACCATATAAAACTATATAAAACTATACAAAACTATATAAAACCATATAAAACTATATAAAACTAATAAAACTATATAAAGATATATAAAACTATATAATACTATATAATACTATATAAAACTATATAAAAGTATATAAAACTATATAAAACTATATAAAACTATATAAAACTATATAAAACTAGAGAAAACTATATAAAGCTATATAAAACTATATAATACTATATAAAACTATATAAAACTATATTAACCTATATAAACTATATAAATCTATAAACTATAAACTATATAAAACTATATAATACTATATAATACTATATAAATACTATATAAAACTATATAAACTATATAAAACTATATTGAACTATATAAAAGTATATAACACTAATAAAACTATATAAAACTATATGAAACTAATAAAACTATATAATACTATATAATACTATATAAAACTATATAAAACTATATAAAACTATTTAAAACTATATAAAACTATATAAAACTATATAAAACTAATAAAACTATATAAAGCTATATAAAACTATATAAAACTATATAAAACTATATAAAACTATATAAAACTATATAAATCTATATAAAACTAATAAAACTATATAAAACTATATAAAACTATATAAAACTATATAAAACTAATAAAACTATATAAAACTATATAATACTATATAATACTATATAAAACTATATAAAACTATATAAAACTATATTAAACTATATAAAACTATATAAAACTATATAAAACTAATAAAACTATATAAAATTATATAAAACTAATAAATCTATATAAAGCTACATAAAACTATATAATTCTATATAAAACTATATAAAAACTATATAAAACTATATAAAACTATACAAAACTATATAAAACTATATAAAAATATATAAAACTATATGAAACTATTTAAAACTAATAAAACAATATAAAACTATATAAAACTATATAAAACTATATAAAACTATATAAAACTAATAAACCTATATAAAACTATATAAAACTATATGAAACTATATAAAACTATGTGAAACTATATAAATCTATATTAAACTATATAAAACTATATAATACTATATAAAACAAATAAAACTATATAAAAGTATATAAAACTATATAAAACTAATAAAACTATATAAAACTATATAAAACTATATAAAACTATATAAAACTAATAAAATTATATAAAACTATATAAAACTATATGAAAACTATATAAAACTATATAAAACTAATAAAACTAATAAAACTATATAAAACTAATAAAACTATATAAAACTATATAATACTATATAAAACGATATGAAACTATATCAAACTATATGAAACTATATAAAACTAATAAAACTATATAAAACTCTATAAAACTATATAAAACTATATAAAACTATATAAAACTAATAAAACTATATAAAACTATATAAAACTATATAAAACTATATAAAACTAATCAAACTATATAAAACTATATAATACTATATAATACTATATAAAACTATATAAAACTATATAAAACTATATAAAACTATATTAAACTATATAAAACTATATAACACTATTAAGACTATATAAAACTATATAAAACCAATAAAACTATATAAAATTATATACAACTAATAAATCTATATAAAGCTACATAAAACTATATAATTCTATATAAAACTATATAAAACTATATAAAACTATATAAAACTATACAAAACTATATAAAACTATATAAAAATATATAAAACTATATGAAACTATTTAAAACTAATAAAACAATATAAAACTATATAAAAACTATATAAAACTATATAAAACTATATAAAACAATATGAAACTAGATAAATCTATATGAAACTATATAAAACTAATAAAACTATATAAAACTATATAATACTATATAAAACAATATGAAACTATATAAAACTAATAAAACTATATAAAGCTATATAAAAATATAATACTATATAAAACTATATAAAACTATATTAACCTATATAAACTATATAAAACTATAGAAAACTATATAAAACTATATAAAACTATATTAAACTATATAAAACTATATAAAACTAATAAAACTATATAAAACTATATAAAACTAATAAAACTATATAAAACTACATAAAACTATATAATTCTATATAAAACTATATAAAACTATATAAAACTATATAAAACTATACAAAACTATATAAAACTATATAAAAATATATAAAACTATATGAAACTATTTAAAACTAATAAAACAATATAAAACTATATAAAACTATATAAAACTATATAAAACTATATAAAACAATATGAAACTAGATAAATCTATATGAAACTATATAAAACTAATAAAACTATATAAAACTATATAATACTATATAAAACAATATGAAACTATATAAAACTAATAAAACTATATAAAGCTATATAAAACTATATAATACTATATAAAAACTATATAAAACTATACAAAACTATATAAAACTATATAAAAATATATAAAACTATATGAAACTATTTAAAACTAATAAAACAATATAAAACTATATAAAAAACTATATAAAACTATATAAAACTATATAAAACAATATGAAACTAGATGAATCTATATGAAACTATATAAAACTAATAAAACTATATAAAACTATATAATACTATATAAAACAATATGAAACTATATAAAACTAATAAAACTATATAAAGCTATATAAAACTATATAATACTATATAAAACTATATAAAACTATATTAACCTATATAAACTATATAAAACTATAGAAAACTATATAAAAACTATATAAAACTATATTAAACTATATAAAACTATATAAAACTAATAAAACTATATAAAACTATATAAAACTAATAAAACTATATAAAACTATATAAAACTAATAAATCTATATAAAGCTATATAAAACTATATAATACTATATAATACTATATAAAACTATATAAAACTATATAAAACTATATAAAACTATATAAAACTATATAATACTATATAAACCAATATGAAACTATATAAAACTAATAAAACTATATAAAACTATATAAAACTATATAATACTGTATAAAACTATATAAAACTAATAAAACTATATAAAACTATATAAAAACTATATAAAACTATATAAAATTATATAAAACTATATGAAACTATATAAAACTATATGAAACTATATAAAACTATATAAAACTATATAAAACTATATCAAACTATATAAAACTATATAAAAATATATAAAACTATATGAAACTATTTAAAACTAATAAAACAATATAAATCTATATAAGACTAAATGAAACTATATAATACTATATGAAACTATATGAAACTATATAAAACTATATAAAACTATATAAAACTATATTAAACTATATAAAACTACATAAAACTAATAAAACTATATAAAACTATATAAAACTATATAAAACTGTATGAAACTATATAAAACTAATAAAACTATATAAAACTATATGAAACTATATAAAACTATATAAAACTGATAAAACTATATAAAACTATATAATACTATATAAAACAATATGAAACTATATAAAACTAATAAAACCATATAAAACTATATAATACTATATAAACTATATAAAACTATATAAAACGTATATAAAACTATAAACTAATAAACTATATAAAGCTATATAAAACTATATAATACTATATAATACTATATAAAACTATATAAAAGTATATAAAACTATATAAAACTATATAAAACTATATAAAACTATATAAAACTAATAAAACTATATAAAGCTATATAAAACTATATAATACTATATAAACTATACAAAACTATATTAACCTATATAAACTATATAAAACTATATAAAACTATATAAAAGTAATAAAACTATATAAAGCTATATAAAACTATATAAAACTATATAAAACTATATAAAACTATATAAAACTTAATAAAACTATATAAAACTAATAAAACTATATAAAAGCTATATAAAACTATATAAAACTATATAAAACTATATAAAACTATATAAAACTATATAAAACTATATAATGCTATATAAAACTAATAAAACTATATAAAAGTATATAAAACTATATAAAAGTATGCAAAATGATAAAGAACTATATAAAAC
>NW_027475899.1:0-27565 GCF_051020985.1 Nomia melanderi | reverse complement strand
AAACTATAAAAAACTATACAAAACTAACAAAACTATATAAACATATATAAAACTCTATAGAAATATATAAAACTATATAAAACTATATAAAACTATATAAAACTATATAAAACTATATAAAACTATATAAAACTATATAGCTATAAAAAACTATATAAAACTATAAAAAACTATATAAAACTAACAAAACTATATCAACCTATATAAAACTATATAAAACTATATAAAACTATATAAAACTATATAAAACTATATAAAACTATAAAAAACTATATAAAACTAACAAAACTATATAAACCTATATAAAACTCTATAGAACTATATAAAACTATATAAAACTATATAAAAATATATAAAACTATATAAAACAATAAAAAACTATATAAAACTACCAAAACTATATAAACCTACATAAAACTCTATAGAATTATATAAAACTTTATAAAACTATATAAAACTATATAAAACTATATAAAACTATATAAAACTATATAAAACTATATAAAACTATAAAAAACTATATAAAACTATATAAAACTATATAAAACTATAAAAAACTATATAAAACTAACAAAACTATATAAAGCTATATAAAACTATATAAAACTATATCAAACTATATAAAACCAACAAAACTATATAAACCTATATAAAACTCTATAGAACTATATAAAACTATATAAAACTATATAAATCTATATAAAACTATATAAAACTCTATAGAACTATATAAAGCTATATAAAAGTATATAGAACTATATAAAACTATATAAAACTATATAAAACTATATAAAACTATATAAAACTCTATAAAACTATATAAATCTACATAAAACTATATAAAGCTCTATAAAAGTATATAAAACTATATAAAACTATATAAATCTGTATAAAACTATATAAAAATATATAAACCTATATAAAACCATATAAAACTATATAAAACTAACAAAACTATATAAATCTATACAAAACTATATAAAACTATATAAAACTATATAAAACTATATAAAACTATATAAAACTATATAAAACACTATAGAACTATATAAAGCTATATAAAACTATATAAAACTATATAAAACTCTATAAAACTATATAAAAGTGATTAAACTATATAAAACTCTATAAAACTATATAATACTATATAAAACTATATAAAACTATATAAAACTATATAAAACTATATAAAACTATAAAAAAGTATATAAAACTAACAAAACTAAATAAACCTATATAAAACTCTATAGAACTATATACAACAATATAAAACTATATAAAAATATATAAACCTATATAAAACTATATAAAACTATATAAAACTATATAAAACTATATAAAACTATATAGAACTATATAAAAGTATATAAAACTATATAAATCTATATAAAACTATATAAAACTATAAAAAAACTATATAAAACTAACAAAACTATATAAAAGTAACAAAACTACATAAAACTATATAAAACTATATAAAAATATATAAAACTATATAAAACCAACAAAACTATATAAACCTACATAAAACTCTATAGAACTATATAAAACTATATAAAACTATATACAACTCTATAGAATTATATAAAGCTATATAAAAGTATATAGAACTATATAAAACTATATAAAACTCTATAAAACTATATAAATCTACATAGAACT
Organism: Nomia melanderi; assembly: GCF_051020985.1. NCBI lineage: Eukaryota > Metazoa > Arthropoda > Insecta > Hymenoptera > Halictidae > Nomia > Nomia melanderi. The sequence continues at coordinate 25,903 of NW_027475899.1, read as the reverse complement.
ATATAAAACTATATAAAACTCTATAAAACTATATAACACTATATAAAACTATATAAAACTATATAAAACTATATAAAACTATAAAAAACTATATAAAACTATATAAAACTATATAAAACTATATAAAACTATATAAAACTATAAAAAACTATATAAAACTATAAAAAACTATATAAAACTATAAAAAAATATATAAAATTATATAAAACTATATAAAACTATAAAAAACTATATAAAACTAACAAAACTATATAAACCTATATAAAACTATATAAAACTATATAAAACTATATAAAACTATATAAAACTATATAAAACTATATAAAACTATATAAAACTATATAAAACTATAAAAAACTATATAAAACTATATAAAACTATATAAAAGTATATTAAACTATATAAAGCTCTATAAAAGTATATAACACTATATAAAACTATATAAATCTATATAAAACTATATAAAAATATATAAAGCTATATAAAACTATATAAAACTATATAAAACTAACAAAACTATATAAATCTATACAAAACTATATAAAACTATATAAAACTATATAAAACTGTATAAAACTCTATAAATCTATATAACACTATATAAAATTATATAAAACTACATAAAACTATATTAAACTATATAAAACACTATAAAACTATATAACACTATATAAAACTATATAAAACTATATAAAACTAACAAAACTATATAAAACTATATAAAACTATATAAAACTATATAAAACTATATAAAACTATAAAAAAATATATAAAATTATATGAAACTATATAAAACTATAAAAAACTATATAAAACTAACAAAACTATATAAACCTATATAAAACTATATAAAACTATATAAAACTATATAAAACTATATGAAACTATATAAAACTATAAAAAACTATATAAAACTATATAAATCTATATAAAACTATATTAAACTATATAAAGCTCTATAAAAGTATATAACACTATATAAAACTATATAAATCTATATAAAACTATATAAAAATATATAAACCTATATAAAACTATATAAAACTATATAAAACTAACAAAACTATATAAATCTATACAAAACTATATAAAACTATATAAAACTATATAAAACTATATAAAACTCTATAAATCTATATAACACTATATAAAATTATATAAAACTACATAAAACTATATTAAACTATATAAAACACTATAAAACTATATAACACTATATAAAACTATATAAAACTATATAAAACTAACAAAACTATATAAAACTATATAAAACTATATAAAACTATATAAAACTATATAAAACTATAAAAAAATATATAAAATTATATGAAACTATATAAAACTATAAAAAACTATATAAAACTAACAAAACTATATAAACCTATATAAAACTATATAAAACTATATAAAACTATATAAAACTATATGAAACTATATAAAACTATAAAAAACTATATAAAACTATATAAAACTATATAAAACTATATAAAACTATATTAAACTATATAAAGCTCTATAAAAGTATATAACACTATATAAAACTATATAAATCTATATAAAACTATATAAAAATATATAAACCTATATAAAACTATATAAAACTATATAAAACTAACAAAACTATATAAATCTATACAAAACTATATAAAACTATATAAAACTATATAAAACTATATAAAACTATATAAAACTATATAAAACTATATAAAACTATATAAAACTATATAAAACTATATAAAACTATATAAAACTATATAAAACAATATAAAACAATAAAAAACTCTATAAAACTGACAAAACTATATAAACCTATATAAAACTCTATAGAACTATATAAAACTATATAAAACTATATAAAACTAAATAAAACTAACAAAACTATATAAAACTAAATAAAACTAACAAAATTATTTAAAACTATATAAAACTATATAACACTATATAAAACTATATAACACTATATAAAACTATATAAAACTATATTAAACTATATAAAAGTAACAAAACTATATAAAGCTATATAAAACTATATAAAACTCTATAAAACTATATAACACTATATAAAATTATATAAAACTATATAAAACTATATAAAACTAAATAAAACTAACAAAACTATATAAAACTATATAAAACTCTATAAAACTATATAAAAGTAATTAAACTATATAAAACTCTATAAAACTATATAATACTATATAAAACTATATAAAACTATATAAAACTATATAAAACTATATAAAAATATATAAACATATATAAAACTAACAAAACTATATAAACCTATATGAAACTCTATAGAACTATATAAAACTATATAGAACTATATAAAACTATATAAAAGTATATAAAACTATATAAAACTATATAAAACTATATAAAACTCTATAGAACTATATAAAGCTATATAAAACTATACAGAACTATATAAACCTATATAAAACTATATAAAACTATATAAAACTATATAAAACTATAAAAAAACCATATAAAACTAACAAAACTATACAAAAGTAACAAAATAATATAAAACTATATAAAACTATATAAAACTATAAAAAAACTATATAAAACTATCAAAACTATATAAAAGTAACAAAACTATATAAAACTACATAAAGCTATATAAAACTATATAAAACTATATAAAACTATATAAAACTATAAAAAACTATACAAAACTAACAAAACTATATAAACATATATAAAACTCTATAGAAATATATAAAACTATATAAAACTATATAAAACTATATAAAACTATATAAAACTATATAAAACTATATAAAACTATATAACTATAAAAAACTATATAAAACTATAAAAAACTATATAAAACTAACAAAACTATATCAACCTATATAAAACTATATAAAACTATATAAAACTATATAAAACTATATAAAACTATATAAAACTATAAAAAACTATATAAAACTAACAAAACTATATAAACCTATATAAAACTCTATAGAACTATATAAAACTATATAAAACTATATAAAAATATATAAAACTATATAAAACAATAAAAAACTATATAAAACTACCAAAACTATATAAACCTACATAAAACTCTATAGAATTATATAAAACTTTATAAAACTATATAAAACTATATAAAACTATATAAAACTATATAAAACTATATAAAAACTATATAAAACTATAAAAAACTATATAAAACTATATAAAACTATATAAAACTATAAAAAACTATATAAAACTAACAAAACTATATAAAGCTATATAAAACTATATAAAACTATATCAAACTATATAAAACCAACAAAACTATATAAACCTATATAAAACTCTATAGAACTATATAAAACTATATAAAACTATATAAATCTATATAAAACTATATAAAACTCTATAGAACTATATAAAGCTATATAAAGTATATAGAACTATATAAAACTATATAAAACTATATAAAACTATATAAAACTATATAAAACTCTATAAAACTATATAAATCTACATAAAACTATATAAAGCTCTATAAAAGTATATAAAACTATATAAAACTATATAAATCTGTATAAAACTATATAAAAATATATAAACCTATATAAAACCATATAAAACTATATAAAACTAACAAAACTATATAAATCTATACAAAACTATATAAAACTATATAAAACTATATAAAACTATATAAAACTATATAAAACACTATAGAACTATATAAAGCTATATAAAACTATATAAAACTATATAAAACTCTATAAAACTATATAAAAGTGATTAAACTATATAAAACTCTATAAAACTATATAATACTATATAAAACTATATAAAACTATATAAAACTATATAAAACTATATAAAACTATAAAAAAGTATATAAAACTAACAAAACTAAATAAACCTATATAAAACTCTATAGAACTATATACAACAATATAAAACTATATAAAAATATATAAACCTATATAAAACTATATAAAACTATATAAAACTATATAAAACTATATAAAACTATATAGAACTATATAAAAGTATATAAAACTATATAAATCTATATAAAACTATATAAAACTATAAAAAAACTATATAAAACTAACAAAACTATATAAAAGTAACAAAACTACATAAAACTATATAAAACTATATAAAAATATATAAAACTATATAAAACCAACAAAACTATATAAACCTACATAAAACTCTATAGAACTATATAAAACTATATAAAACTATATACAACTCTATAGAATTATATAAAGCTATATAAAAGTATATAGAACTATATAAAACTATATAAAACTCTATAAAACTATATAAATCTACATAGAACTATATAAAACTATATAAAACTCTATAAAACTATATAACACTATATAAAACTATATAAAATTATATAAAACTATATTAAACTCTATAAAGCTCTATAAAAGTATATAACACTATATAAAACTATATAAATCTATATAAAACTATATAAAAATATGTAAACCTATATAAAACTATATAAAACTAAATAAAACTAACAAAACTATATAAAACTAAATAAAACTAACAAAATTATTTAAAACTATATAAAACTATATAACACTATATAAAACTATATAACACTATATAAAACTATATAAAACTCTATAAAACTATATAACACTATATAAAATTATATAAAACTATATAAAACTATATAAAACTAAATAAAACTAACAAAACTATATAAAACTATATAAAACTCTATAAAACTATATAAAAGTAATTAAACTATATAAAACTCTATAAAACTATATAATACTATATAAAACTATATAAAACTATATAAAACTATATAAAAATATATAAACATATATAAAACTAACAAAACTATATAAACCTATATGAAACTCTATAGAACTATATAAAACTATATAGAACTATATAAAACTATATAAAAGTATATAAAACTATATAAAACTATATAAAACTATATAAAACTCTATAGAACTATATAAAGCTATATAAAACTATACAGAACTATATAAACCTATATAAAACTATATAAAACTATATAAAACTATATAAAACTATAAAAAAACCATATAAAACTAACAAAACTATACAAAAGTAACAAAATAATATAAAACTATATAAAACTATATAAAACTATAAAAAAACTATATAAAACTATCAAAACTATATAAAAGTAACAAAACTATATAAAACTACATAAAGCTATATAAAACTATATAAAACTATATAAAACTATATAAAACTATAAAAAACTAGACAAAACTAACAAAACTATATAAACATATATAAAACTCTATAGAAATATATAAAACTATATAAAACTATATAAAACTATATAAAACTATATAAAACTATATAAAACTATATAAAACTATATAAAACTATATAACTATAAAAAACTATATAAAACTATAAAAAACTATATAAAACTAACAAAACTATATCAACCTATATAAAACTATATAAAACTATATAAAACTATATAAAACTATATAAAACTATATAAAACTATAAAAAACTATATAAAACTAACAAAACTATATAAACCTATATAAAACTCTATAGAACTATATAAAACTATATAAAACTATATAAAAATATATAAAACTATATAAAACAATAAAAAACTATATAAAACTACCAAAACTATATAAACCTACATAAAACTCTATAGAATTATATAAAACTTTATAAAACTATATAAAACTATATAAAACTATATAAAACTATAAAAAACTATATAAAACTATATAAAACTATATAAAACTATAAAAACTATATAAAACTAACAAAACTATATAAAGCTATATAAAACTATATAAAACTATATCAAACTATATAAAACCAACAAAACTATATAAACCTATATAAAACTCTATAGAACTATATAAAACTATATAAAACTATATAAATCTATATAAAACTATATAAAACTCTATAGAACTATATAAAGCTATATAAAAGTATATAGAACTATATAAAACTATATAAAACTATATAAAACTATATAAAACTCTATAAAACTATATAAATCTACATAAAACTATATAAAGCTCTATAAAAGTATATAAAACTATATAAAACTATATAAATCTGTATAAAACTATATAAAAATATATAAACCTATATAAAACCATATAAAACTATATAAAACTAACAAAACTATATAAATCTATACAAAACTATATAAAACTATATAAAACTATATAAAACTATATAAAACTATATAAAACTCTATAGAACTATATAAAGCTATATAAAACTATATAAAACTATATAAAACTCTATAAAACTATATAAAAGTGATTAAACTATATAAAACTCTATAAAACTATATAATACTATATAAAACTATATAAAACTATGTAAAACTATATAAAACTATATAAAACTATAAAAAAGTATATAAAACTAACAAAACTAAATAAACCTATATAAAACTCTATAGAACTATATACAACAATATAAAACTATATAAAAATATATAAACCTATATAAAACTATATAAAACTATATAAAACTATATAAAACTATATAAAACTATATAGAACTATATAAAAGTATATAAAACTATATAAATCTATATAAAACTATATAAAACTATAAAAAACTATATAAAACTAACAAAACTATATAAAAGTAACAAAACTACATAAAACTATATAAAACTATATAAAAATATATAAAACTATATAAAACCAACAAAACTATATAAACCTACATAAAACTCTATAGAACTATATAAAACTATATAAAACTATATACAATTCTATAGAATTATATAAAGCTATATAAAAGTATATAGAACTATATAAAACTATATAAAACTCTATAAAACTATATAAATCTACATAGAACTATATAAAACTATATAAAACTCTATAAAACTATATAACACTATATAAAACTATATAAAATTATATAAAACTATATTAAACTCTATAAAGCTCTATAAAAGTATATAACACTATATAAAACTATATAAATCTATATAAAACTATATAAAAATATGTAAACCTATATAAAACTATATAAAACTATATAAAACTAACAAATCTATATAAAACTATATAAAACTCAATAAAACTATATGAAACTATATAAAACTATATAAAACTATATAAAACTATAAAAAACTATATAAAACTATAAAGAACTATATAAAACTAACAAAACTATATAAACCTATATAAAACTCTATAGAACTATATAAAACTATATAGAAGTATATAAAACTATATAAAACTATATAAAACTAAATAATTATAAAAAAACTATATAAAACTATATAAAACTATGTAAAACTTTAATAAACTATATAAAACTAACAAAACCATATCAACCTATATAAAACTATTTAAAACTATATAAAACTATATAAAACTATATAAGACTATATAAAACTATATAAAACTATATAAAAACTATATAAAACTATAAAAAACTATATAAAACTAACAAAACTATATAAACCTATATAAAACTCTATAGAACTATATAAAACTATATAAAACTATATAAAATTATATAAAACGATGTAAAACTATAAAAAACTATATAAAACTAACAAAACTATATAAACCTATATAAAACTCTATAGAACTATATAAAACTATGTTAAACTATATAAAACTATATAAAACTATATAAAACTATATAAAACTATATAAAACTATATAAAACTATAAAAAACTATATAAAACTAACAAAACTATATAAACATATATAAAATTCTATAGAACTATATAAAACAAAATAAAACTATATAAAAATATATAAACCTATATAAAACTATATAAAACTATATAAAACTATATAAAACTATAAAAAACTATAAAAAACTATATAAACTATATAAAACTATAAAAAACTATATAAAACTAACAAAACTATATAAACCTATATAAAACTATATAAAACTATATAAAACTATATAAAACTATATAAAACTATAAAAAACTATATAAAACCAACAAAACTATATAATCCTATTATAAAATTCTATAGAACTATATAAAACTGTATAAAACTATATAAAACTATATAAAACTATATAAAACTATAAAAAAACTATATAAAACTAACAAAACTATTTAAAAGTAACAAAACTATATAAAACTACATAAATCTATATAAAACTATATAAAACTATATAAAACTATATAAAGTATATAAAACTATAAAAAACTATATAAAACTAACAAACTATATAAACCTATATAAAACTCTATAAAACTATATAAAACTATATAAAACTAACAAAACTATATAAGCCTATATAAAACTCTATAGAACTATATAAAACTATATAAAACTATACAAAACTATATAAAACTATATAAAACTATATAAAACTATATAAAACTATATAAAACTATATAAAACTAACAAAACAATATAAAAGTAACAAAACTATATAAAACTACATAAAACCATATAAAACTATATAAAACTATATAAAACTATATAAAACTATAAAAAAATATATAAACCTAACAAAACTATATAAACATATATAAAACTCTATAGAACTATATAAAACTATATAAAACTATATAAAACTATATAAAACTATATAAAAGTAATTAGACTATATAAACCTATATAAAACTCTGTAGAACTATATAAAAGTATATAAAACTATAAAAAACTATATAAACCTAACAAAACTATATAAACATATATAAAATTCTATAGAACTATATAAAACAAAATAAAACTATATAAAACTATATAAAACTATATAAAACTATATAAAACTATAAAAACAATATAAAACTAACAAAACTATATAAACCTAAATAAATCTATATAAAACTATATAAAACAATATAAAACTATATAAAAGTATATGAAACTATATAAAAGTAACAAAACTATATAAAACTATATAAAACTATATACAACTATATAAAACTATATAAAACTGTATGAAACTATATAAAACTATATAAAACTATAAAAAAACTATATTAAACTATATAAAACTCTATAAAACTATATAACTATAAAAAACTAGATAAAATTATAAAAAACTATATAAAACTAACAAAACTATATCAACCTATATAAAACTATATCAAACTCTATAAAAGTATATAACAGTAATTAAACTATATAAAACTCTATAAAACTATATAACACTATATAAAACTATACAAAACTATATAAAACGATATAAAACTAATAAAACTATATAAAACTATATAAAACTAACAAATCTATATAAAACTATATAAAACTCAATAAAACTATATGAAACTATATAAAACTATATAAAACTATATAAAACTATAAAAAACTATATAAAACTATAATGAACTATATAAAACTGACAAAACTATATAAACCTATATAAAACTCTATAGAACTATATAAAACTATATAGAAGTATATAAAACTATATAAAACTATATAAAACTAAATAACTATAAAAAACTATATAAAACTATATAAAACTATGTAAAACTTTAAAAAAACTATATAAAACTAACAAAACCATATCAACCTATATAAAACTATTTAAAACTATATAAAACTATATAAAACTATATAAAACTATATAAAACTATATAAAACTATATAAAACTATAAAAAACTATATAAAACTAACAAAACTATATAAACCTATATAAAACTCTATAGAACTATATAAAACTATATAAAACTATATAAAAATATATAAAACTATATAAAATTATATAAAACGATGTAAAACTATAAAAAACTATATAAAACTATATAAAACTATATAAAACTATATAAAACTATAAAAAACTATATTAAACTAACAAAACTATATGAACCTATATAAAACTCTATAGAACTATATAAAACTATATAAAACTATATAAGACTATATTAAACTATATAAAACACTATAAAACTGTATAACACTATATAACACTATATAAAACTATATAAAACTATATAAAACTAACAAAACTATATAAAACTATATAAAACTATATAAAACTATATAAAATTAGATAAAACTGTATAAAACTAAATAACTATAAAAAACTATATAAAACTATATAAAACTATGTAAAGCTTTAAAAAACTATATAAAACTAACAAAACTATATCAACCTATATAAAACTATTTAAAACTATATAAAACTATATAAAACTATATAAAACTATATAAAACTCTATAAAACTATATAACACTATATAAAATTATATAAAACTATATAAAACTATATTAAACTATATAAAGCTCTATAAAAGTATATAACACTATATAAAACTATATAAATCTATATAAAACTATATAAAAATATATAAACCTATATAAAACTATATAAAACTATATAAAACTAACAAAACTATATAAATCTATACAAGACTATATAAAACTATATAAAACTATATAAAATTATATAAAACTATAAAAAACTATATAAAACTGACAAAACTATATAAACCTATATAAAACTATATAAAACTATATAAAACTATATAAAACTATATAAAACTATATAAAACCAACAAAACTATATAAACCTGTATAATACTCTATAGAACTATATAAAACTATATAAAACTATATAAAACTATATAAAACTATATAAAACTCTATAGAACTATATAAAGCTATATAAAACTATATAGAACTATATAAAACTATATAAAACTATATAAAACTCTATAAAACTATATAAATCTACATAAAACTATATAAAACTATATAAAACTATATAAAACTATATAAAACTATATAATACTATGAAAAACTATATAAAACTATATAAAACTATATAAAACTATATAAAACTATATAAAACTATATAAAACTCTATAAAACTATATAACACTATATAAAACTATATGAATCTCTATTAAACTATATAACACTATATAAAACTATATAAAAATATATATAAAACTATATAAAACTATATAAAACTATATAACACTATATAAAACTATATAAAACTCTATAAAACAATATAAAACTATTTAAAACTATATAAAACTAATAAAACTATACAAAACTATATAAAACTTTAAAAACTGATAAAACTATATAAAACTAACAAAACTAACAAAACCATATAAAACAATATAAAACTATATAAAACTATATAAAAGTAATAAAACTAATAAAACTATATAAAACTATATAAAACTCTATAAAACTATATAACACTATATAAAACTGTATGAATCTCTATTAAACTATATAACACTATATAAAACTATATAAAACTATATAAAACTATATAAAACTATATAAAACTCTATAAAACTATATAACACTATATAAAATTATATAAAACTATATAAAACTATATTAAACTATATAAAACACTATAAAACAATATAACACTATATAACACTATATAAAACTATATAAAACTATATAAAACTAACAAAACTATATAAAACTATATAAAACTATATAAAACTATATAAAACTATATAAAACTATATAAAACTATATAAAACTATATAAAACTATAAAAAACTATATAAAACTAACAAAGCTATATAAACCTATATAAAACCAACAAAACTATATAAAACTAAATAAAACTAACAAAACTATTTAAAACTATATAAAACTATATAACACTATATAAAACTATATAACACTATATAAAACTATATAAAACTATATCAAACTATATAAAACTATATTAAACTATATAAAGCTCTATAAAAGTATATAACACTATATAAAACTATATAAATCTATATAAAACTATATAAAAATATGTAAACCTATATAAATCTATATAAAACTATATAAAACTAACAAAACTATATAAATCTATACAAAACTATATAAAACTATATAAAACTATATAAATCTAGATAAAACTATATAAAACTATATAAAACTAAGAAAGCTATATAAAAGTATATAAAACCATATGAAACTCTATAAGAGTATATAAAACTATTTAAAACTATATAAAACTATATAAAAGTAAGAAAACTATATAAAAGTATATAAAACTATATAAAACGATATAAAACTAATTAAACTATATAAAACTATATAACAGTATATGAAACTATATAAAACTATATCAAACTAAAAAAACTAACAAATCTATATAAAACTATATAAAACTCAATAAAACTATATAAAACTATATAAAACTGTAGAAAACTATATAAAACTATATAAAACTATATAAAACTATATAAAACTCTATAAAACTATATAACACTATATAAAATTATATAAAACTATATAAAACTATATAAAACTAAATAAAACTAACAAAACTATTTAAAACTATATAAAACTATATAACACTATATAAAACTATATAACACTATATAAAACTATATAAAACTATATAAAACTATATAAAACTATATAAAACTATATAAAACTAATAAAACTATACAAAACTATATAAAACTATAAAAACTGATAAAACTATATAAAACTAACAAAACTAACAAAACCATATAAAACAATATAAAGCTATATGAAACTCTATAAAACTATATAACACTATATAAAACTATATAAAACTATATAAAACTATATAAAACTATATAAAACTATATAAAACTCTATAAAACTATATAACACTATATAAAATTATATAAAACTACATAAAACTATATTAAACAATATAAAACACTATAAAACTATATAACACTATATAAAACTATATAAAACTATATAAAACTAACAAAACTATATAAAACTATATAAAGCTATATAAAACTATATAAAACTATATAAAACTATATAAAACTATATAAAACTATATAAAACTATATAAAACTCAATAAAACCATATAAAACTATACAAAACTATATAAAACTAATAAAACTATATAAAACTATATACAACTCTATAAAACTATATACAAGTAATTAAACTATATAAAACTCTATAAAACTATATAAAACTATATAAAAGTAAGAAAACTATATAAAAGTATATAAAACTATATAAAACGATATAAAACTAATAAAACTATATAAAACTATATAACAGTGTATGAAACTATATAAAACTATATAAAACTAAAAAAACCAACAAATCTATATAAAACTATATAAAACTCAATAAAACTATATAAAACTATATAAAACTGTATAAAACTATATAAAACTATATAAAACTATATAAAACTATAAAAAACTATATAAAACTATAAAAAACTATATAAAACTATATAAAACTATATAAAACTATATAAAACTAACAAAACTATATAAAACTAAATAAAACTAACAAAACTATTTAAAACTATTTAAAACTATATAACACTATATAAAACTATATAACACTATATAAAACTATATAAAACTATATAAAACTATATAAAACTATTTAAAACTCTATAAAACAATATAAAACTATTTAAAACTATATAAAACTAATAAAACTATACAAAACTATATAAAACTATAAAAACTGGTAAAACTATATAAAACTAACAAAACTAACAAAACCATATAAAACAATATAAAACTATATAAAACTATATAACACTATATAAAATTATATAAAACTATATAAAACTATATTAAACAATATAAAACACTATAAAACTATATAACACTATATAAAACTATATAAAACTATATAAAACTAACAAAACTATATTAAACTATATAAAACTATATAAAACTATATAAAACTATATAAAACTATATAAAACTATATAAAACTATATAAAACTATATAAAACTATATAAAACTATATAAAACTCAATAAAACCATATAAAACTATATAAAACTATATAAAACTAATAAAACTATATAAAACTATATAAAACTCTATAAAACTATATAAAAGTAATTAAACTATATAAAACTCTATAAAACTATATAAAACTATATAAAAGTAAGAAAACTATATAAAAGTATATAAAACTATATAAAACGATATAAAACTAATAAAACTATATAAAACTATATAAAACTATATAACAGTATATGAAACTATATAAAACTATATAAAACTAAAAAACTAACAAATCTATATAAAACTATATAAAACTCAATAAAACTATATAAAACTATATAAAACTGCATAAAACTATATAAAACTATATAAAACTATATAAAACTATAAAAAACTATATAAAACTATAAAAAACTATATAAAACTATATAAAACTATATAAAACTATATAAAACTAACAAAACTATATAAAACTAAATAAAACTATATAAAACTAACAAAACTATATAAAACTAAATAAAACTAACAAAACTATTTAAAACTATATAAAACTATATAAAACTATATCAAACTATATAAAACTATATAAAACTATATAAAACTATATAAAACTGTATAAAACTATATAAAACTATATAAAACTATATAAAACTATAAAAAACTATATAAAACTATAAAAAACTATATAAAACTATATAAAACTATATAAAACTATATAAAAACACAAAACTATATAAAACTATATAAAACTCTATAAAACTATATAAAAGTAATTAAACTATATAAAACTCTATAAAACTATATAAAACTATATAAAAGTTAGAAAACTATATAAAAGTATATAACACTATATAAAACGATATAAAACTAATAAAACTATATAAAACTATATAACAGTATATGAAACTATATAAAACTATATAAAACTAAAAAAAACCAACAAATCTATATAAAACTATATAAAACTCAATAAAACTATATAAAACTCTATAAAACAATATAAAACTATTTAAAACTATATAAAACTAATAAAACTATACAAAACTATATAAAACTATAAAAACAGACAAAACTATATAAAACTCAATAAAACCATATAAAACTATATAAAACTATATAAAACTAATAAAACCATAGAAAACTATATAAAACTCTATAAAACTATATAAAAGTAATTAAACTATATAAAACTCTATAAAACTATATAATACTATATAAAACTATATAAAAATATATAAACATATATAAACCTAACAAAACTATATAAACCTATATAAAACTCTATAGAACTATATAAAACTATATAGAACTATATAAAACTATATAAAAGTATATAAAACTATATAAAACTATATAAAACTCTATAGAACTATATAAAGCTATATAAAACTATACAGAACTATATAAAACTATATAAAACTGTATAAAACTATAAAAAGCTATAAAAAACTATATAAAACTAACAAAACTATATAAACCTATATAAAACTATATAAAACTATATAAAACTATATAAAACTTTATAGAACTATATAAAACTAGATAAAACTATATAAAACTATATAAAACTATATAAAACTATAAAAAAAACATATAAAACTAACAAAACTATACAAAAGTAACAAAATAATATAAAACTATATAAAACTATATAAAACTATATAAAACTATATAAAACTATAAAAAAACTATATAAAACTATCAAAACTATATAAAAGTAACAAAACTATATAAAACTACATAAAGCTATATAAAACTATATAAAACTATATAAAACTATATAAAACTATAAAAAACTATACAAAACTAACAAAACTATATAAACATATATAAAACTCTATAGAAATATATAAAACTCTATAGAAATATATAAAACTATATAAAACTATATAAAACTATATAAAACTATATAAAACTATATAAAACTATATAAAACTAAATAAAACTATATAAAACTATATAAAACTATATAAACCTATATAAAACTATATAAAACTATATAAAAATATATAAACCTATATAAAACTAACAAAACTATATAACACTCTATAAAACTATATAAAACTATATAAAAATATATAAAAATATATAAACCTATATAAAACTATATAAAACTGTATAAAACTAACAAAACTATACAAAACCATAGAAATCTATATAAAACTGTATAAAACTATATAAAACTATATAAAAGTATATAAAACTATATAAAAGTAACAAAACTATATAAAACTATATAAAACTATATAAAACGATATAAAACTAATAAAACTATATAAAACGATATAAAACTAATAAAACTATATAAAAGTATATAAAACTATATAAAAGTAACAAAACTATATAAAACTATATAAAACTATATAAAACTAAATAAAACTATATAAAACTATATAAAACTATATAAACCTATATAAAACTATATAAAACTATATAAAAATATATAAACCTATATAAAACTAACAAAACTATATAAACCTATATAAAACTAAGAAAGCTATATAAAAGTATATTAAACCATATGAAACTCTATAAAAGAATATAAAACTATTTAAAACTATATAAAACTATATAAAAGTAAGAAAATTATATAAAACTATATAAAACTATATAAAACGTTATAAAACTAATAAAACTATATAAAACAATATAACAGTATATGAAACTTTATAGAACTATATAAAACTAACAAAACTAACAAAACTATATAAAACTATATAAAACTATATAAAACCATATAAAACCATATAAAACTATATAAATCTATAAAAAACTATATAAAACTATATAATACTATATAAAACTATATAAAACTATATAAAACTATATAAAACTATATAAAACTATATAAAACTCAATAAAACTATATAAGACTATATAAAACTATATAAAACAATAAAAATCTATATAAAACTAACAAAACTATATAAACCTACATAAAACTCTATTGAATTATATAAAACTATATAAAACTATATAAAACTATATAAAACTATATAAAACTAACAAAACTATATAAAACTATATAAAACTATATAAAACTATATAAAACTATATAAAACTATATAAAACTATATAAAACTCAATAAAACCATATAAAACTATATAAAACTATATAAAACTAATAAAACTATATAAAACTATATACAACTCTATAAAACTATATACAAGTAATTAAACTATATAAAACTCTATAAAACTATATAAAACTATATAAAAGTAAGAAAACTATATAAAAGTATATAAAACTATATAAAACGATATAAAACTAATAAAACTATATAAAACTATATAACAGTATATGAAACTATATAAAACTATATAAAACTAAAAAAACCAACAAATCTATATAAAACTATATAAAACTCAATAAAACTATATAAAAATATATAAAACTGTATAAAACTATATAAAACTATATAAAACTATATAAAACTATAAAAAACTATATAAAACTATAAAAAACTATATAAAACTATATAAAACTATATAAAACTATATAAAACTATATAAAACTAACAAAACTATATAAAACTAAATAAAACTGACAAAACTATTTAAAACTATTTAAAACTATATAACACTATATAAAACTATATAACACTATATAAAACTATATAAAACTATATAAAACTATATAAAACTATATAAAACTATTTAAAACTCTATAAAACAATATAAAACTATTTAAAACTATATAAAACTAATAAAACTATACAAAACTATATAAAACTATAAAAACTGGTAAAACTATATAAAACTAACGAAACTAACAAAACCATATAAAACAATATAAAACTATATAAAACTATATAAAACTATATAAAACTAATAAAACTAATAAAACTAATAAAACTAATAAAACTATATAAAACTATATAAAACTCTATAAAACTATATAACACTATATAAAACTATATGAAACTCTATAAAACTATATAACACAATATAAAACTATATAAAACTATATAAAACTATATAAAACTATATAAAACTATATAAAGCTCTATAAAACTATATAACACTATATAAAATTATATAAAACTATATAAAACTATATTAAACAATATAAAACACTATAAAACTATATAACACTATATAAAACTATATAAAACTACATAAAACTAACAAAACTATATAAAACTATATAAAACTATATAAAACTATATAAAACTATATAAAACTATATAAAACTATATAAAACTATATAAAACTATATAAAACTATATAAAACTCAATAAAACCATATAAAACTATATAAAACTATATAAAACTAATAAAACTATATAAAACTATATAAAACTCTATAAAACTATATAAAAGTAATTAAACTATATAAAGCTCTATAAAACTATATAATACTATATAAAACTATATAACACTATATAAAACTATATAAAAATATATAATCATATATAAAACTAACAAAACTATATAAACCTATATAAAACTCTATAGAACCATATAAAACTATATAGAACTATATAAAACTATATAAAAGTATATAAAACTATATAAAACTATATAAAATTCTATAGAACTATATAAAGCTATATAAAACTATACAGAACTATATAAAACTATATAAAACTATATAAAACTATAAAAAACTATATAAAACTAACAAAACTACATAAACCTATATAAAACCATATAAAACTATATAAAACTATATAAAACTTTATAGAACTATATAAAACTAGATAAAACTATATAAAACTATATAAAACTCAATAAAACCATATAAAACTATATAAAACTATATAAAACGAATAAAACTATATAAAACTATATAAAACTCTATAAAACTATATAAAAGTAATTAAACTATATAAAACTCTATAAAACTATATAAAACTATATAAAAGTAAGAAAACTATATAAAAGTATATAAAACTATATAAAACGATATAAAACTAATAATACTATATAAAACTATATAACAGTATATGAAACTATATAAAACTATATAAAACTAAAAACCAACAAATCTATATAAAACTATATAAAACTCAATAAAACTATATAAAACTATATAAAACTGTATAAAACTATATAAAACTATATAAAACTATATAAAACTATATAAAACTATAAAAAACTATATAAAACTATAAAAAACTATATAAAACTATATAAAACTATATAAAACTATATAAAACCAACAAAACTATATAAAACTAAATAAAACTAACAAAACTATTTAAAACTATATAAAACTATATAACACTATATAAAACTATATAACACTATATAAAACTATATAAAACTATATCAAACTATATAAAACTATATAAAACTATATAAAACTATATAAAACTGTATAAAACTATATAAAACTATATAAAACTATATAAAACTATAAAAAACTATATAAAACTATAAAAAACTATATAAAACTATATAAAACTATATAAAACTCTATAAAACTATATAAAAGTAATTAAACTATATAAAACTATATAAAACTCTATAAAACTATATAAAAGTAATTAAACTATATAAAACTCTATAAAACTATATAAAACTATATAAAAGTTAGAAAACTATATAAAAGTATATAAAACTATATAAAACGATATAAAACTAATAAAACTATATAAAACTATATAACAGTATATGAAACTATATAAAACTATATAAAACTAAGAAAACCAACAAATCTATATAAAACTATATAAAACTCAATAAAACTATATAAAACTCTATAAAACAATATAAAACTATTTAAAACTATATAAAACTAATAAAACTATACAAAACTATATAAAACTATAAAAACTGATAAAACTATATAAAACTCAATAAAACCATATAAAACTATATAAAACTATATAAAACTAATAAAACTATATAAAACTATATAAAAGTAATTAAACTATATAAAACTCTATAAAACTATATAATACTATATAAAACTATATAAAACTATATAAAACTATATAAAAATATATAAACATATATAAACCTAACAAAACTATATAAACCTATATAAAACTCTATAGAACTATATAAAACTATATAGAACTATATAAAACTATATAAAAGTATATAAAACTATATAAAACTATATAAAACTCTATAGAACTATATAAAGCTATATAAAACTATACAGAACTATATAAAACTATATAAAACTGTATAAAACTATAAAAAGCTATAAAAAACTATATAAAACTAACAAAACTATATAAACCTATATAAAACTATATAAAACTATATAGAACTATATAAAACTTTATAGAACTATATAAAACTAGATAAAACTATATAAAACTATATAAAACTATATAAAACTATAAAAAAAACATATAAAACTAACAAAACTATACAAAAGTAACAAAATAATATAAAACTATATAAAACTATATAAAACTATATAAAACTATATAAAACTATAAAAAAACTATATAAAACTATCAAAACTATATAAAAGTAACAAAACTATATAAAACTACATAAAGCTATATAAAACTATATAAAACTATATAAAACTATATAAAACTATATAAAACTCTACAAAACTCTACAAAACTATATAAATCTACATAAAACTATATAAAACTATATAAAACTAAGAAAGCTATATAAAAGTATATTAAACCATATGAAACTCCATAAAAGATTATAAAACTATTTAAAACTATATAAAACTATATAAAAGTAAGAAAATTATATTAAACTATATAAAACTATATAAAACGATATAAAACTAATAAAACTATATAAAACTAACAAAACTAACAAAACTATATAAAACTATATAAAACTATATAAAATCATATAAAACTATATAAAACTATATAAATCTATAAAAAACTATATAAAACTATATAATACTATATAAAACTATATAAAACTCTATAAAACTATTTAACACTATATAAAACTATATAAAATTGTATAAAACTATATTAAACTATATAAAGCTCTATAAAAGTATATAACGCTATATAAAACTATATAAATCTATATAAAACTATATAAAAATATGTAAACCTATATAAAACTATATAAAACTATATAAAACTAACAAAACTGTATAAATCTATACAAAACTATATAAAACTATACAAAACTATATAAAACTATATAAGACTATATAAAACTATATAAAACAATAAAAATCTATATAAAACTAACAAAACTATATAAACCTACATAAAACTCTATAGAATTATATAAAACTATATAAAACTATATAAAACTATATAAAACTATATAAAACTATATAAAACTATATAAAACTATATAAAACTATATAAAACTATAAAAAACTATATAAAACTATGTAAAAGTATATAAAACTATATAAAACTATATAAGACTATATAAAACTATAAAAAACTATATAAAACTATATAAAACTATATAAAACTATAAAAAACTATATAAAACTAACAAAACTATATAAACCTATATAAAACTATATAAAACTATATAAAACTATATAAAACCAACAAAACTATATAAACCTACATAAAACTCTATAGAACTATATAAAACTATATAAAACTATATAAAACTCTATAAAACTATATAAATCTACATAAAACTATATAAAACTATATAAAACTCTATAAAATTATATAACACTATATAAAACTATATAAAATTATATAAAATTATATTAAACTATATAAAGCTCTATAAAAGTATATAACACTATATAAAACTATATAAATCTATATAAAACTATATAAAAATATGTATACCTATATAAAACTATATAAAACTATATAAAACTAACAAAACTGTATAAATCTATACAAAACTATATAAAACTATATAAAACTATATAAAACTATATAAAACTATATAAAACTATATAAAACAATAAAAAACTGTATAAAACTACCAATGCTATATAAACCTACATAAAACTCTATAGAATTATATAAAACTATATAAAACTATATAAAACTGTATAAAACTATGTAAAACTATATAAAACTATATAAAACTATATAAAACTATATAAAACTATAAAAAACTATATAAAACTATATAAAACTATATAAAACTATAAAAAACTATATAAAACTAACAAAACTATATAAACCTATATAAAACTATATAAAACTATATAAAACTACAAAAAACTACATAAAACTAACAAAACTATACAAAAGTAACAAAACTATATAAAACTTTGTAAAACTCTATAAAACTATATAACACTATATAAAATTATGTCAAACTATATAAAACTATATAAAACTAAATAAAACTAACAAAACTATATAAAACTAAATAAAACTAACAAAACTATTTAAAACCATATAAAACTATATAACACTATATAAAACTATATAACACTATATAAAACTATATAAAACTATATGAAGCTCTATAAAACTATATAAAACTCTATAAAACAATATAAAACTATTTAAAACTATATAAAACTAATAAAACTATACAAAACTATATAAAACTTTAAAAACTGATAAAACTATATAAAACTAACAAAACTAACAAAACCATATAAAACAATATAAAACTATATAAAACTATATAAAACTAAAAAAACTAACAAATCTATATAAAACTATATAAAACTCAATAAAACTATATAAAACTATATAAAACTGTATAAAACTATATAAAACTATATAAAACTATATAAAACTATGAAAAACTATATAAAACTATAAAAAAACTATATAAAACTATATAAAACTATATAAAACTATATAAAACTAACAAAACTATATAAAACTAAATAAAACTAACAAAACTATTTAAAACTATATAAAACTATATAACACTATATAAAACTATATAACACTATATAAAACTATATAAAAACTATATAAAACTATATAAAACTATATAAAACTATATAAAACTCTATAAAACAATATAAAACTATTTAAAACTATATAAAACTAATAAAACTATACAAAACTATATAAAACTATAAAAAACTATATAAAACAATATAAAACTATTTAAAACTATATAAAACTAATAAAACTATACAAAACTATATAAAACTATATAAAACTATATAAAACTATATAAAACTATATAAAACTATATAAAACTATATAAAACTATATAAAACTATATAAAACTAACAAAACTATATAAAACTCTATAAAACTATATAAAACTATATAAAAGTAAGAAACTATATAAAAGTATATAAAACTATATAAAACTGTATAAAACTATATAAAACTATATAAAACTCTATAAAACTATATAACACTATATAAAATTATATAAAACTATATAAAACTATATTAAACAATATAAAACACTATAAAACTATATAACACTATATAAACCTATATAAAACTATATAAAACTATATAAAACTATATAAAACTATATAAAACTATATAAAACTATAAAAAACTATATAAAACTAACAAAACTATATAAACCTATATAAAACTCTATAGAACTATATAAAACTATATAAAACTATATAAAACTATATAAAACTATATAAAACTATATAAAACTATATAAAACTATAATAAACTACATAAAACTAGCAAAACTATACAAAAGTAACAAAACTATATAAAACTATATAAAACTCTATAAAACTATATAACACGATATAAAATTATATAAAACTATATAAAACTATATAAAACTAAATAAAACTAACAAAACTATATAAATCTAAATAAAACTAACAAAACTATTTAAAACTATATAAAACTATATAACACTATATAAAACTATATAACACTATATAAAACTATATAAAACTACATGAAACTATATAAAACTATATAAAACTCTATAAAACAATATAAAACTATTTAAAACTATATAAAACTAATAAAACTATACAAAACTGTATAAAACTTTAAAAACTGATAAAACTATATAAAACTAACAAAACTAACAAAACCATATAAAACAATATAAAACTATATAAAACCATATAAAACTATATGAAACTATATAAAACTATAAAAAACTATATAAAACTATATAAAACTAACAAAACTATACAAAACTACATAAAACTATATAAAACTATATAAAACTGTATAAAACTATATAAAACTATATAAAACTATATAAAACTATATAAAACTATATAAAACTATATGAAACTATATAAAACTATATAAAACTCTATAAAACTATATAAATCTACATAAAACTATATAAAACTATACAAAACTAAGAAAGCTATATAAAAGTATATCAAACAATATGAAACTCTATAAAAGTATATAAAACTATTTAAAACTATATAAAACTATATAAAAGTAAGAAAACTATATAAAACTATATAAAACTATATAAAACGATATAAAACTAATAAAACTATGTAAAACTAACAAAACTAACAAAACTATATAAAACTATATAAAACTATATAAAACCATATAAAACTATATGAAACTATATAAAACTATAAAAAACTATATAAAACTAACAAAACTATATAAACCTATATAAAACTCTATAGAACTATATAAAACCATATAAAACTATATAAAACTATGTAAAACTATATAAAACTATATAAAACTATAAAGAACTATATAAAACTATATAAAACTATATAAAACTATATAAAACTATATAAAACTATATAAAACTATATAAAACTCTATAAAACTATATAAAACTATATAACACTATATAAAACTATATAAAACTATATAAAACTCTATAAAACTATATAACACTCTATAAAACTATATAAAACTATATAAAAATATATAAAAATATATAAACCTATATAAAACTATATAAAACTGTATAAAACTAACAAAACTATACAAAACCATATAAATCTATATAAAACTATATAAAACTATATAAAACTATATAAAACGATATAAAACTAATAAAACTATATAAAAGTATATAAAACTATATAAAAGTAACAAAACTATATAAAACTATATAAAACTATATAAAACGATATAAAACTAATAAAACTATATAAAAGTATATAAAACTATATAAAAGTAACAAAACTGTATAAAACTATGTAAAACTATATAAAATGATATAAAACTAATAAAACTATATAAAACTATATAACAGTATATAAAACTATATAAAACTATATAAAACTAACAAAACTATCAAAACTATATAAAACTATATAAAACTATATAAAACTATATCAAACTCTATAAAACTATATAACAGTAATTAAACTATATAAAACTCTATAAAACTATATAACACTATATAAAGTATATAAAACTATACAAAACTATATAAAACTATATAAAACTATATAAAACCATATAAAACTAATAAAACTATATAAAACTATATAAAACTATATAAAACTATATAAACCTATATAAAACTATATAAACCTATGTAAAACTATATAAAACTATATAAAACTATATAAAACTAAATAAAACTATATAAAACTATATAAAACTATATAAAACTATATAAAACTATATAAAACTATATAAAACAATAAAAATCTATATAAAACTAACAAAACTATATAAACCTACATAAAACTCTATAGAATTATATAAAACTATATAAAACTATATAAAACTATATAAAACTATATAAAACTATATAAAACTATATAAAACTATATAAAACTATATAAAACTATAAAAAACTATATAAAACTATATAAAACTATATAAAACTATAAAAAACTATATAAAACTAACAAAACTATATAAACCTATATAAAACTATATAAAACTATATAAAACTATATAAAACTATATAAAACCAACAAAACTATATAAACCTATATAAAACTCTATAGAACTATATAAAACTATATAAAACTATATAAATCTATATAAAACTATATAAAACTCTATAGAACTATATAAAGCTATATAAAAGTATATAGAACTATATAAAACTATATAAAACTATATAAACCTATATAAAACTATATAAAACTATATAAAACTAACAAAACTATATAAATCTATACAAAACTATATAAAACTATATAAAAACTATATAGAACTATATAAATCCATATAAAACTATATAAAACTATATAAAACCATATAAAACTATATAAAACAATAAAAAACTCTATAAAACTAACAAAACTATATAATCCTATATAAAACTCTATAGAACTATATAAAACTATATAAAACTATATAAAACTATATAAAACTATATAAAACTATAAAAAACTACATAAAACTAACAAAACTATACAAAAGTAACAAAACTATATAAAACTTTGTAAAACTCTATAAAACTATATAACACTATATAAAATTATATAAAACTATATAAAACTATATAAAA
>NW_027475898.1:0-20000 GCF_051020985.1 Nomia melanderi | reverse complement strand
CTTTTTATATATATATATTTCGAAATTCAACTGAACGTGGCGGAAGCGCACGGTGGTGGTCCAGCGAGGACACGCGACGACGGGGAATAAGAACTATTCGACCCGTTACGAATACGCATGCTCGTCCCGCACGATTTTAACACACACCGTGTTTTTCTCCAGTCGTCAAAGCGTTCGTGCGTCGAATTCGAAAAATAAAAAAAAGAAATACACCTTTTCTCTCTCTCTCGGGGTAAAAAGAGTCGATGTGTATTGTGTATAAAGGTTCTGCTGCGAGAAGTCTCGTTTTGCCGTGTGTTTCGGTAACGACGATCCTCCGAAACGTACATCTCATTCGTAAGAGAGGAAGAAAACAATCTCCCTGGGGCCAGTCGGTAATATACCGACATACGACGTGTCGTGCACATCCGTCTCACGCACGGTATACAAAATATGAATAAAACGTGTGTAGTCTCTCTCTCTCTCGACTTCTTAATATTTTCTTTCACCTCTGACGCATCATTTCAGGTGACGTCGGGAGCGCGGGAAAAAAAATTTTTCTAAACACACGAAACCGTTCATCTCACGAACAGCCGAAAAAGTTGTCGCTCAGATCCATATCGCAGTGGAGCGGTATCCGCGGGCGGTCGTAATTGAACGACGCACGACGCCGCGAACACTCACGCGAGTCCATACAAACGATTCCGATCGTTTTGCAACAACTAGAACGTACACTGTCCGTGAAATTCACAGAATTTTCGCGTGTCCGCGACAAACGCCGACGAGACACCCATCGTTCGCTCGTACGTAGCATCCTTCTCTTAACCCGACTCAGAAACGTTCTTTGCGCCCTTCGGTAAAAAAACGTTCGATCCGAAGAGGTGAACGACGGCGGGGATTTGACAGAGCTACGCAAGCAGTGTATGGTACGTAAACGACCCTCAGCCAGGCGTGGTCCAGGAATTGTATCCGTGGACCGCAATGTGCGTTCGAAATGTCGATGTTCATGTGTCCTGCAGTTCACACGTTGACGCGCAATTAGCTGCGTTCTTCATCGACCCACGAGCCAAGTGATCCACCGTTCAGGGTAATCGTATAAATTTTATATTTCACATATATAATTTTATTCTCATTTGTTCGACCTAATATCTCTCTTCTTTCAAAGAGAAGATAAAAGTTGATACCTGAATCTCCGACCAGCGCGCGAAGGAGATTCAGGCGTCGCCTTGGAGACGACACCGAAGCCTTTCGAGACGAAAAACGTTCAAGTAATATGTATATATTTCTCGACGTTCCGGGCGTATAGTGCATTCAAAAACCCGCGAAAGACGCAGAAGACTCGCACGCGTGGAAACGACGGGGATATATTTTGTATCCTACCCGATACTGAATCCATCGCGTGCAGTCGACCCTCGCGTTCTTCCGATCAGACGCATCTATTGTTGCGCGCATGTTTTCGCGTCGCATCGCGCGAAACGTTGCACGAATCGTACCGATCGATCGATTGAAAGCAAATAATGAAAAAAGACTTCACAGCTGGCTCTTTGCCGGTCATTCGTCCCATGTTATCTCTTGCCGCGAAATTGGCGCGCAAGAGTTGGGTGTCAGACGCGCGGCTTTAAAACGAGCTTCACGGCCGGTCCCTTCGTTACCGCTTTCGTTCTTTCTCTCGGAACGACCATGAACGAACACGACGAGCGACGCTACGGCATACACACGTCCACGGATTCGATTAAAAAAACAGACTTCACAGCTGGCTCTTTGCCGGTCATTCGTCCCATATTATCTCTTGCCGCGAAATTGGCGCGCAAGAGTTGGGTGTCAGACGCACGGCTTTAAAACGAGCTTCACGGCCGGTCCTCTCAATTCCGTGTACGGTACACGCAAGATGCGGGTTCCACTTCCAGACTACCCGGTCCCTTCTCTCTACGAGAATCGATAGTAGAAGAACGGCTCGAAAACGCGTCTCAGAGACTAGGGGAAAAGAAGCGGTATGCGAGCGAAACGAAAACGCATTATGGAAACGTCGCGAAACAATGTTCGACGGTTGCTCGGTTCCAATCGTGCGGCCGTTTCAATTTCTCGTGCGCTTCACCGTCCCTCCGTAACTCTGGCCGATCGCGTATACCGAAGAGCCGACACGCGCAAAAACCACAGGCATTGTATACTGTATATATATATGTTACAGTCACAGCCTTCGCGCGTTTTACTCTCCGACGCGGGGTTTCCACGACGAAAGAGAGACAGTTTCGTGGCGGGTGACTCGGCCGAATCGCTACGACGGGTATTTCTATTATAGAACGAATCATCGCCACCCTTTACCAGTGCCCGACGAAGGAATCACAAGGTCATCTGGAGTTTACAATGCCAGCGACGGTAATTCCAACGAAGACCCGATAAGTCAACTCATCGTTCTATTTCTCCCCGTACAGAAAAGCGAATCGACGCTAACGCACCTCGCGCAAGCACGAACGTTCTCTTCGCGTGGATCATCCCATCGTCGAAAGATGTAAAGACGCATTGGAGATCGTGGTCTCTGGCGGGCTCATTGCACGCCCCACTGCATATCTTTCCTCGAATCGAGAATGATTCGTCCACTAAGGCTGCGAAACTACGCGTCGAGGAAACTAGGGGAAAGAAGCGGGATGCGAGCGAAACGACAATACATTATGGAAACGTCGCGAAACAATGTTCGGCGGTTGCTCGTTTCCTCCTGCGGACGTTTCATTGCTCGGGCGCTTCACGTCCCTCCGTAACCTTCGCGCGATCGCGTGCCCCGGAGAGCCGGCAACCGGTGAACCACAGGCGTATAAACTATAGTCTTCTATAGCAAGCCTTCGGCGGTTACTCTCCGACGCGGGGATTCCACGACGAGAGAGAATTTCGTGGCGGGTGACATCGGTCGAAACGCTACGACGGGTATTTCTATTATAGAACGAATCATCGCCACCCTTTACCAGTGCCCGACGAAGGAATCACAAGGTCATCTGGAGTTTACAATGCCAGCGACGGTAATTCCAACGAAGACCCGATAAGTCAACTCATCGTTCTATTTCTCCCCGTACAGACAAGCGAATCAACGCTATCGCACCTCACGCATGCACGAACGTTCTCTTTCGCGTGAATCGTCCCATCGTCGAAAGATATAGCCGCTTGGAGATCGTGGCCCATCAAGTTCTTCCGTAACTCCTGCGCGATCGCGTACCCCGGAGAGCAGGCAACCGGTGAACCACAGGCGTATAAACTATAGTCTTCTATAGCAAGCCTTCGCGTTTACTCTACGACGCGGGGATTCCACGACGAGAGAGATTTTCGTGGCGGGTGACACGGCCGAATCGCTACGACGGGTATTTCTATTATAGAACGAATCATCGCCACCCTTTACCAGTGCCCGACGAAGGAATCACAAGGTCATCTGGAGTTTACAATGCCAGCGACGGTAATTCCAACGAAGACCCGATAAGTCAACTCATCGTTCTATTTCTCCCCGTACAGAAAAGCGAATCGGCGCTATCGCACCTCACGCAAGCAGGAATGATCTCTTCGCGTGGATCGTCCCATCGTCGAAAGATGTAAGACGTACAGAAATCGTGGTCCATCACGATTATTCGTAACTCTCCGAGTCGCGTATCTGAGAGTAGGACAAACGGAGAACCACAGGCATAAATAATACTATATGTTTCTCTATATAGTTAGCCTTCGCGTTTTACTCTCCGACATGGGGATTCCACGACGAGAGAGAGTTTCGTGGCGGGTGTCTCGGCCGAATCGCTACGACGGGTATTTCTATTATAGAACGAATCATCGCCACCCTTTACAGTGCCCGACGAAGGAATCACAAGGTCATCTGGAGTTTACAATGCCAGCGACGGTAATTCCAACGAAGACCCGATAAGTCAACTCATCGTTCTATTTCTCCCCGTACAGAAAAGCGAATCGACGCTATCGCACCTCGCGCGAGCACGTAACTACTCTTCGCGTGGATCGTCCCATCGTCGAAAGATGTAAGACGCACGGAAATCGTGGCCCATCAACGTTTTTTTGTAACTCTGCCGATCGCGTATCACAGAGCCGAGACGCACATACCACAGGCGTATAATACCGTTTTCTTCGTATGTAAGCCTTCGCGTTTACTCTTCGGCGCGGGGTTTCCACGTCGAGAGAGACATTCGTGGCGGGTGACATCGGTCGAAACGCTACGACGGGTATTACTATTATAGAACGAATCATCGCACCCTTTACCAGTGCCCGACGAAGGAATCACAAGGTCATCTGGAGTTTACAATGCCAGCGACGGTAATTCCAACGAAGACCCGATAAGTCAACTCAACGTTCTATTTCTCCCCGTACAGAAAAGCGAATCGACGCTGTTGCACCTCACGCAAGCACGAACGTTCTCTTCGCGTGGATCGTCCCATCGTCGAAAGATGTAAGACGCACGGAAATCGTGGCACATCACGTGTTTTCGGAACTCTGTCGACCGCGTATCTCAGAGACGACGCGCGCGAACCACTGGCATATACTATTATATATCGCGTTTTACCCTCCGACGCGGGGATTCCACGACGAGAGAGAGTTTCGTGAGCGGGTTGACTCGGAAGAAACGCTACGACGGGTATTTCTATTATAGAACGCATCATCGCCACCCTTTACCAGTGCCCGACGAAGGAATCACAAGGTCATCTGGAGTTTACAATGCCAGCGACGGTAATTCCAACGAAGACCCGATAAGTCAACTCAACGTTCTATTTCTCCCCGTACAGAAAAGCGAATCGACGCAATCGCACCATACGCGTGCACGTAAACAACTCTTCGCGTGGATCGTCCCATCGGTCGAGAGACGTAAGTTTTCATAGTATGAATTCGCGTTTTACTCTCCGACGCGGGGATTCCACGACGAGAGAGAGTTTCAGTGAGCGGGTTGACTCGGAAGAAACGCTACGACGGGGTTATTTCTATTATAGAACGCATCATCGCCACCCTTTACCCAGTGCCGACGAAGGAATCACAAGGTCATCTGGAGTTTACAATGCCAGCGGACGGTAATTCCAACGAAGACCCGATAAGTCAACTCAACGTTCTATTTCTCCCGTACAGAAAAGCGAATCGACGCAATCGCACCATACGCGTGCACGTAAACAACTCTTTCGCGTGGATCGTCCCATCGTCGAGAGACGTAAGTTTTCATAGTATGAATTCGCGTTTTACTTCCGACGCGGGGGATTCCACGACGAGAGAGAGTTTCGTGAGCGGGTTGACTCGGAAGAAACGCTACGACGGGTATTTCTATTATAGAACGCATCATCGCCACCCTTTACCAGTGCCGACGAAGGAATCACAAGGTCATCTGGAGTTTACAATGCAGCGACGGTAATTCAACGAAGACCCGATAAGTCAACTCAACGTTCTATTACTCCCCGTACAGAAAAGCGAATCGACGCAATCGCACCATACGCGTGCACGTAACAACTCTTCGCGTGGATCGTCCCATCGTCGAGAGACGTAAGTTTCATAGTAAGCCTTCGGCGTTTTACTCTCCGACGCGGGGATTCCACGACGAGAGAGAGAGTTTCGTGAGCGGGTTGACTCGGAGAAACGCTACGACGGGTATTTCTATATAGAACGCATCATCGCCACCTTTACCAGTGCCCGACGAAGGAATCACAAGGTCATCTGGAGTTTACAATGCCAGCGACGGTAATTCCAACGAAGACCCGATAAGTCAACTCAACGTTCTATTTCTCCCCGTACAGAAAAGCGAATCGACGCAATCGCACCATACGCGTACACGTAAACAACTCTTCGCGTGGATCGTCCATCGTCGAGAGACGTAAGTTTTCATAGTTATGAATTCGCGTTTTACTCTCCGACGCGGGGATTCCACGACGAGAGAGAGTTTCGTGAGCGGGTTGACTCGGAAGAAACGCTACGACGGGTATTTCTATTATAGAACGCATCATCGCCACCCTTTACCAGTGCCCGACGAAGGAATCACAAGGTCATCTGGAGTTTACAATGCCAGCGACGGTAATTCCAACGAAGACCCGATAAGTCAACTCAACGTTCTATTTCTCCCCGTACAGAAAAGCGAATCGACGCAATCGCACCATACGCGTGCACGTAAACAACTCTTCGCGTGATCGTCCCATCGTCGAGAGACGTAAGTTTTCATAGTATGAATTCGCGTTTTACTCTCCGACGCGGGGATTCCACGACGAGAGAGAGTTTCGTGAGCGGGTTGACTCGGAAGAAACGCTACGACGGGTATTTCTATTATAGAACGCATCATCGCCACCCTTTACCAGTGCCCGACGAAGGAATCACAAGGTCATCTGGAGTTTACAATGCCAGCGACGGTAATTCCAACGAAGACCCGATAAGTCAACTCAACGTTCTATTACTCCCCGTACAGAAAAGCGAATCGACGCAATCGCACCATACGCGTGCACGTAACAACTCTTCGCGTGGATCGTCCCATCGTCGAGAGACGTAAGTTTCCATACTATGAATTCGCGTTTTACTCTCCGACGCGGGGATTCCACGACGAGAGAGTGTTTCGTGAGCGGGTTGACTCGGAAGAAACGCTACGACGGGTATTTCTATTATAGAACGCATCATCGCCACCCTTTACCAGTGCCCGACGAAGGAATCACAAGGTCATCTGGAGTTTACAATGCCAGCGACGGTAATTCCAACGAAGACCCGATAAGTCAACTCAACGTTCTATTGCTCCCCGTACAGAAAAGCGAATCGACGCAATCGCACCATACGCGTGCACGTAACAACTCTTCGCGTGGATCGTCCCATCGTCGAGAGACGTAAGTTTCATAAGTAAGCCTTCGGCGTTTTATTCTCCGACGCGGGGATTCCACGACGAGAGAGTGTTTCGTGGCGGGTGACTAGGCCGAACGCTACGACGGGTATTTCTATTATAGAACGAATCATCGCCACCCTTTACCAGTGCCCGACGAAGGAATCACAAGGTCATCTGGAGTTTACAATGCCAGCGACGGTAATTCCAACGAAGACCCGATAAGTCAGCTCATCGTTCTATTTCTCCCCGTACAGAAAGGCGAATCGACGCTATCGCACCTCGCGCGAGCACGTAACAACTCTTCGCGTGGATCGTCCCATCGTCGAGAGACGTAAGACGCACGGAAATCGTGGTTCATCGCGTCTTTTCCTACTCTCTTGAATCGCAATTTCGTATAGAGCCTACACACGCGAACCACCGGCATATACTATTTCTTCTCTCATAGTAAGCCTTCGCGCGTTTTACTCTCCGATGCGGGGATTCCACGACGAGAGAGTGTTTCGTGGCGGGTGTCTCGGCCGAATCGCTACGACGGGTATTTCTATTATAGAACGAATCATCGCCACCCTTTACCAGTGCCCGACGAAGGAATCACAAGGTCATCTGGAGTTTACAATGCCAGCGACGGTAATTCCAACGAAGACCCGATAAGTCAACTCATCGTTCTATTTCTCCCCGTACAGAAAAGCGAATCGACGCTGATCGCACCTCGCGCGAGCACGAAACAACTCTTCGCGTGGATCGTCCCATCGTCGAAAGATGTAAGACGCACGGAAATCGTGTTCGGCGGGCTCTATGCGCCTTGTTCAAAGTAAAAAAAAAAAATTTCGACGGACGGGAGAAGTGTATTTCTCCGCGCGTAAGCCGTTCGAAATTTCCGACGGACGGGAGATGAACTCTCCGCGCGTAAGCCGTCTAGTCATACAGCAGAGCAGGTATCGAGATACCTCTCTGTGCATGATCGTTCAAGTATTTTTCACGAGGAAGCGTTGTTGCACGTTATCGCTCCTTCCTCCTCTGTATATATAATATTATTTCTCTTGTGTATCGAGTGTGTGCAGAAATTGAACTCGTACACTTATATATATATATGTATGTATCTTTCGCTCCTTTTTATATTATCTTTCGCTCCACTCTTTATATTTCTCATGTTTCCTTCTTTCGGTCAGTTCTTGTAGTGTATTTTGCTCGTTAATGATCCTTCCGCAGGTTCACCTACGGAAACCTTGTTACGGACTTTTACTTCCTCTAAATGATCAAGTTTGGTCATCTTCCCGGCAACATCGGCAATGCAACAACATTGCCGCGCACCAGTCCGAAGACCTCACTAAATCATTCAATCGGTAGTAGCGACGGGCGGTATGGTACAAGGGCAGGGACGTAATCAACGCGAGCTTATGACTCGCGCTTACTGGGAATTCCTCGTTCATGGGGAAAAATTGCAAGCCCCCAATCCCTAGCACGAAGGAGGTTCAGCGGGTTACCCGGGCCTTTCGGCCAGGGAAAACACGCTGATTCCTTCAGTGTAGCGCGCGTGCGGCCCCCAGAACATCTAAGGGCATCACAGACCTGTTATTGCTCAATCTCGTGCGGCTAGAAGCCGCCTGTCCCTCTAAGAAGATTTGTTTGTACGTTGGTAGTAAAAACCCACCGACAGAAGCCGGGGGCCTTCGAGATACCATAAGTTACGTCTATTTAGCAGGCTAGAGTCTCGTTCGTTATCGGAATTAACCAGACAAATCGCTCCACCAACTAAGAACGGCCATGCACCACCACCCACCGAATCAAGAAAGAGCTATCAATCTGTCAATCCTTCCGGTGTCCGGGCCTGGTGAGGTTTCCCGTGTTGAGTCAAATTAAGCCGCAGGCTCCACTCCTGGTGGTGCCCTTCCGTCAATTCCTTTAAGTTTCAGCTTTGCAACCATACTTCCCCCGGAACCCAAAAGCTTTGGTTTCCCGGAAGCTGCCCGCCGAGTCATCGGAGGAACTTCGGCGGATCGCTAGCTGGCATCGTTTATGGTTAGAACTAGGGCGGTATCTGATCGCCTTCGAACCTCTAACTTTCGTTCTTGATTAATGAAAACATTTTTGGCAAATGCTTTCGCTTCTGTCCGTCTTGCGACGATCCAAGAATTTCACCTCTAACGTCGCAATACGAATGCCCCCATCTGTCCCTATTAATCATTACCTCGGGGTTCCGAAAACCAACAAAATAGAACCGAGGTCCTATTCCATTATTCCATGCACACAGTATTCAGGCGAATGTAGCCTGCTTTGAGCACTCTAATTTGTTCAAAGTAAACGTACCGGCCCACCTCGACACTCAGTGAAGAGCACCGCGATGGGATATTAGTTGGACCGCCCCGTGAAGAGCAAAGCCCACCGGTAGGACGTACCACATAATGCCAGTTAAACACCGCGAGCGGTGAACCGACACTGTGACACACAGATTCAACTACGAGCTTTTTAACCGCAACAACTTTAATATACGCTATTGGAGCTGGAATTACCGCGGCTGCTGGCACCAGACTTGCCCTCCAATGGATCCTCGTTAAAGGATTTAAAGTGTTCTCATTCCGATTACGGGGCCTCGGATGAGTCCCGTATCGTTATTTTTCGTCACTACCTCCCCGTGCCGGGAGTGGGTAATTTGCGCGCCTGCTGCCTTCCTTGGATGTGGTAGCCGTTTCTCAGGCTCCCTCTCCGGAATCGAACCCTGATTCCCCGTTACCCGTTACAACCATGGTAGGCGCAGAACCTACCATCGACAGTTGATAAGGCAGACATTTGAAAGATGCGTCGCCGGTGCTATAAGACCATGCGATCAGCACAAAGTTATTCAGAGTCACCAAAGCAAACGATGGACGAACGTAAACGCCCGCCACCGATTGGTTTTGATCTAATAAAAGCGTTCCTACCATCTCTGGTCGGAACTCTGTTTTGCATGTATTAGCTCTAGAATTACCACAGTTATCCAAGTAAATGTGGGTACGATCTAAGGAACCATAACTGATTTAATGAGCCATTCGCGGTTTCACCTTAATACGGCATGTACTGAGACATGCATGGCTTAATCTTTGAGACAAGCATATGACTACTGGCAGGATCAACCAGGGAGCTTCGAGTAAATTTTCATCATACGAAGCAAAAATATGTATGTATATATATATCTTAGTCGCCGACTCTCTCCCCTTAAGAGTCGGATCGACGATACTTTTTCTCGTCTTTAAGACAGTTCTCTTTCTCCTCTCTCTTCTCTCTACTCTCTTCTCTCTTCTCTCTTCTCTTTCGAGTTGGTAAATTTCGCTCCACTATTAGATTACCAACTCCGCACGAATTACCACATGGGTATATCCGCGCATATACATCAGGAGGACCTCCAAAAATTTCAAACTCTCCCGTGTATCTCTCCGAGATCTTTTTAGAAGAAAAAGAATCTCGGATGTCACATCGACTTTCAGGTTTGTAAGCACGTATGCTCGAGCGCTCTCCATCGTGTAAGCACGGACATAACGCACGAAGTCCGAAGACCGCGTACGTTAACATGCTGGACATATCGAGAAAGCGCGAACCATGCTAGGCGTACCCATGTCGAGGCCCTCGCGTTAAAGATCATACTCTTCTTTTCGTTCTCTCTTCTTTGCCCAGAAATAATATATATTTCTTATAATATATACCTCTTAGTTTATGTATTTCTCTCTTAGGACACCTCAATTTTATATGTATATATTATATTTCATTCGAACAATTTTTGTTCGTCGCCCCTTTTTGTGTGTAGTATTTCGTTTGGTCTTTGCCATTAAATTTTTGTATACGAAAAATATATTTTCGCTCGGATAGAAAACCCCTTTTGGGTTTCTGAGAGTTGATGTGAGAGTCGTACAAGTATAACGAATATACGTTGTATCCAACCCAACATTCTGGGCTTACCACATAAGGGCCATTCGGTCTGAGACACCGACCCGTGGTCATGCTGTGTAGAGAAAAATTCGCAACGGAACGCGGTACAGAACAGTCGAGGAATGGACCTCGAGGAGCTGAACGACTGCTTCTCGACCGAGATCGTAGAATAGCCGCTCGCCCGCCGCTGCGCCGACCGGTCCGCTCGAACCGACGTGCTCTCTTATAGTAACCAAACGGGCGGCCGCGACGACCGCGGCGCCGGCCGCTCAGCACGGGCGCTTATGGTGGTAAACTGCCGCGCGTACAGACCAACCGGCCGGGCTGCTGGTACTTAGCCGCTGAAACTATGGTCGATTCGAACATATATTAACATACGATTTTTATTCGATAAATCGTTATTGTACATATTAAACGTTAGTTTCCACCGAAAGAAAAATTTTTTAGAATTTTTTTTTTCCAAAAATTGCAAGAGTAAACTTTTTTAATATTCGATTTAAAAATTTTTAAATGCTTAATCCTTACATTAAACTACTGGGAGAACTCAGAAATCATAATGAAAAAAATTACAAAAATTTATTTTTCTCAGAAACTCCGAAAAACAGAGGGTCGAATCCGTGCAAGCCGGAATTTTTCTAAGTCCCCACGGTCAAGAGTAAACTTTTTTAATAAGCGTTTTAAAATTATTTCAATGTTTAATCCATGCGTAAACATGAAGTTTATTAACGTTTTTAACATTAAAAAAAATTACAAAAATTTATTTTTCGGAAAAAATGGAAAAAACCGATTCGTCGGAGCGAGGTGTCCTGCCCGTGCGGTAATTCCAGCAGGCGAATCGGACTTCCCGAAATTTTTCTAAGTCCCACGGTCGACACCAACTTTTTTAATAAGCGTTTTAAAATTATTTCAATGTTTAATCCATGCGTAAACATGAAGTTTATTAACGTTTTTAACATTAAAAAAAATTACAAAAATTTATTTTTCGGAAAAAAAGGAAAAAACCGATTCGGCGGAGCGAGGTGTCCAGCCCGTGCGGTAATTCCAGCAGGCGA
Source organism: Nomia melanderi (assembly GCF_051020985.1). Lineage (NCBI taxonomy): Eukaryota > Metazoa > Arthropoda > Insecta > Hymenoptera > Halictidae > Nomia > Nomia melanderi. Next base: position 8,255 of record NW_027475898.1, on the reverse strand, counting down.
ATCGGACTTCCCGAAATTTTTCTAAGTCCCACGGTCGACACCAACTTTTTTAATAAGCGTTTTAAAATTATTTCAATGTTTAATCCATGCGTAAACATGATGTTTATTAACGTTTTCAACGTTAAAAAAAATTACAAAAATTTATTTTTCAAAAAAAATGGAAAAAACCGATTCGTCGGAGCGAGGTGTCCTGCCCGTGCGGTAATTCCAGCAGGCGAATCGGACTTCCCGAAATTTTTCTAAGTCCCACGGTCGACACCAACTTTTTTAATAAGCGTTTTAAAATTATTTCAATGTTTAATCCATGCGTAAACATGAAGTTTATTAACGTTTTTAACATTAAAAAAAATTACAAAAATTTATTTTTCGGAAAAAATGGAAAAAACCGATTCGTCGGAGCGAGGTGTCCTGCCCGTGCGGTAATTCCAGCAGGCGAATCGGACTTCCCGAAATTTTTCTAAGTCCCACGGTCGACACCAACTTTTTTAATAAGCGTTTTAAAATTATTTCAATGTTTAATCCATGCGTAAACATGAAGTTTATTAACGTTTTTAACATTAAAAAAAATTACAAAAATTTATTTTTCGGAAAAAAAGGAAAAAACCGATTCGGCGGAGCGAGGTGTCCAGCCCGTGCGGTAATTCCAGCAGGCGAATCGGACTTCCCGAAATTTTTCTAAGTCCCACGGTCGACACCAACTTTTTTAATAAGCGTTTTAAAATTATTTCAATGTTTAATCCATGCGTAAACATGAAGTTTATTAACGTTTTTAACATTAAAAAAAATTACAAAAATTTATTTTTCGGAAAAAATGGAAAAAACCGATTCGTCGGAGCGAGGTGTCCTGCCCGTGCGGTAATTCCAGCAGGCGAATCGGACTTCCCGAAATTTTTCTAAGTCCCACGGTCGACACCAACTTTTTTAATAAGCGTTTTAAAATTATTTCAATGTTTAATCCATGCGTAAACATGAAGTTTATTAACGTTTTTAACATTAAAAAAAATTACAAAAATTTATTTTTCGGAAAAAAAGGAAAAAACCGATTCGGCGGAGCGAGGTGTCCAGCCCGTGCGGTAATTCCAGCAGGCGAATCGGACTTCCCGAAATTTTTCTAAGTCCCACGGTCGACACCAACTTTTTTAATAAGCGTTTTAAAATTATTTCAATGTTTAATCCATGCGTAAACATGATGTTTATTAACGTTTTCAACGTTAAAAAAAATTACAAAAATTTATTTTTCAAAAAAAATGGAAAAAACCGATTCGTCGGAGCGAGGTGTCCTGCCCGTGCGGTAATTCCAGCAGGCGAATCGGACTTCCCGAAATTTTTCTAAGTCCCACGGTCGACACCAACTTTTTTAATAAGCGTTTTAAAATTATTTCAATGTTTAATCCATGCGTAAACATGAAGTTTATTAACGTTTTTAACATTAAAAAAAATTACAAAAATTTATTTTTCGGAAAAAATGGAAAAAACCGATTCGTCGGAGCGAGGTGTCCTGCCCGTGCGGTAATTCCAGCAGGCGAATCGGACTTCCCGAAATTTTTCTAAGTCCCACGGTCGACACCAACTTTTTTAATAAGCGTTTTAAAATTATTTCAATGTTTAATCCATGCGTAAACATGAAGTTTATTAACGTTTTTAACATTAAAAAAAATTACAAAAATTTATTTTTCGGAAAAAAAGGAAAAAACCGATTCGGCGGAGCGAGGTGTCCAGCCCGTGCGGTAATTCCAGCAGGCGAATCGGACTTCCCGAAATTTTTCTAAGTCCCACGGTCGACACCAACTTTTTTAATAAGCGTTTTAAAATTATTTCAATGTTTAATCCATGCGTAAACATGATGTTTATTAACGTTTTCAACGTTAAAAAAAATTACAAAAATTTATTTTTCAAAAAAAATGGAAAAAACCGATTCGTCGGAGCGAGGTGTCCTGCCCGTGCGGTAATTCCAGCAGGCGAATCGGACTTCCCGAAATTTTTCTAAGTCCCACGGTCGACACCAACTTTTTTAATAAGCGTTTTAAAATTATTTCAATGTTTAATCCATGCGTAAACATGAAGTTTATTAACGTTTTTAACATTAAAAAAAATTACAAAAATTTATTTTTCGGAAAAAATGGAAAAAACCGATTCGTCGGAGCGAGGTGTCCTGCCCGTGCGGTAATTCCAGCAGGCGAATCGGACTTCCCGAAATTTTTCTAAGTCCCACGGTCGACACCAACTTTTTTAATAAGCGTTTTAAAATTATTTCAATGTTTAATCCATGCGTAAACATGAAGTTTATTAACGTTTTTAACATTAAAAAAAATTACAAAAATTTATTTTTCGGAAAAAAAGGAAAAAACCGATTCGGCGGAGCGAGGTGTCCAGCCCGTGCGGTAATTCCAGCAGGCGAATCGGACTTCCCGAAATTTTTCTAAGTCCCACGGTCGACACCAACTTTTTTAATAAGCGTTTTAAAATTATTTCAATGTTTAATCCATGCGTAAACATGATGTTTATTAACGTTTTCAACGTTAAAAAAAATTACAAAAATTTATTTTTCAAAAAAAATGGAAAAAACCGATTCGTCGGAGCGAGGTGTCCTGCCCGTGCGGTAATTCCAGCAGGCGAATCGGACTTCCCGAAATTTTTCTAAGTCCCACGGTCGACACCAACTTTTTTAATAAGTGTTTTAAAATTATTTCAATGTTTAATCCATGCGTAAACATGAAGTTTATTAACGTTTTTAACATTAAAAAAAATTACAAAAATTTATTTTTCGGAAAAAATGGAAAAAACCGATTCGTCGGAGCGAGGTGTCCTGCCCGTGCGGTAATTCCAGCAGGCGAATCGGACTTCCCGAAATTTTTCTAAGTCCCACGGTCGACACCAACTTTTTTAATAAGCGTTTTAAAATTATTTCAATGTTTAATCCATGCGTAAACATGATGTTTATTAACGTTTTCAACGTTAAAAAAAATTACAAAAATTTATTTTTCAAGAAAAATGGAAAATACCGATTCGGCGGAGCGAGGTGTCCAGCCCGTGCGGTAATTCCAGCAGGCGAATCGGACTTCCCGAAATTTTTCTAAGTCCCACGGTCGACACCAACTTTTTTAATAAGCGTTTTAAAATTATTTCAATGTTTAATCCATGCGTAAACATGATGTTTATTAACGTTTTCAACGTTAAAAAAAATTACAAAAATTTATTTTTCAAGAAAAATGGAAAATACCGATTCGGCGGAGCGAGGTGTCCAGCCCGTGCGGTAATTCCAGCAGGCGAATCGGACTTCCCGAAATTTTTCTAAGTCCCACGGTCGACACCAACTTTTTTAATAAGTGTTTTAAAATTATTTCAATGTTTAATCCATGCGTAAACATGACGTTTATTAACGTTTTTGACATTAAAAAAAATTACAAAAATTTATTTTTCAAAAAAAATGGAAAAAACCGATTCGTCGGAGCGAGGTGTCCAGCCCGTGCGGTAATTCCAGCAGGCGAATCGGACTTCCCGAAATTTTTCTAAGTCCCACGGTCGACACCAACTTTTTTAATAAGCGTTTTAAAATTATTTCAATGTTTAATCCATGCGTAAACATGATGTTTATTAACGTTTTCAACGTTAAAAAAAATTACAAAAATTTATTTTTCAAAAAAAATGGAAAAAACCGATTCGTCGGAGCGAGGTGTCCTGCCCGTGCGGTAATTCCAGCAGGCGAATCGGACTTCCCGAAATTTTTCTAAGTCCCACGGTCGACACCAACTTTTTTAATAAGCGTTTTAAAATTATTTCAATGTTTAATCCATGCGTAAACATGAAGTTTATTAACGTTTTTAACATTAAAAAAAATTACAAAAATTTATTTTTCGGAAAAAATGGAAAAAACCGATTCGTCGGAGCGAGGTGTCCTGCCCGTGCGGTAATTCCAGCAGGCGAATCGGACTTCCCGAAATTTTTCTAAGTCCCACGGTCGACACCAACTTTTTTAATAAGCGTTTTAAAATTATTTCAATGTTTAATCCATGCGTAAACATGAAGTTTATTAACGTTTTTAACATTAAAAAAAATTACAAAAATTTATTTTTCGGAAAAAAAGGAAAAAACCGATTCGGCGGAGCGAGGTGTCCAGCCCGTGCGGTAATTCCAGCAGGCGAATCGGACTTCCCGAAATTTTTCTAAGTCCCACGGTCGACACCAACTTTTTTAATAAGCGTTTTAAAATTATTTCAATGTTTAATCCATGCGTAAACATGAAGTTTATTAACGTTTTTAACATTAAAAAAAATTACAAAAATTTATTTTTCGGAAAAAATGGAAAAAACCGATTCGTCGGAGCGAGGTGTCCTGCCCGTGCGGTAATTCCAGCAGGCGAATCGGACTTCCCGAAATTTTTCTAAGTCCCACGGTCGACACCAACTTTTTTAATAAGCGTTTTAAAATTATTTCAATGTTTAATCCATGCGTAAACATGATGTTTATTAACGTTTTCAACGTTAAAAAAAATTACAAAAATTTATTTTTCAAAAAAAATGGAAAAAACCGATTCGTCGGAGCGAGGTGTCCTGCCCGTGCGGTAATTCCAGCAGGCGAATCGGACTTCCCGAAATTTTTCTAAGTCCCACGGTCGACACCAACTTTTTTAATAAGTGTTTTAAAATTATTTCAATGTTTAATCCATGCGTAAACATGACGTTTATTAACGTTTTTGACATTAAAAAAAATTACAAAAATTTATTTTTCAAAAAAAATGGAAAAAACCGATTCGTCGGAGCGAGGTGTCCAGCCCGTGCGGTAATGCCAGCAGGCGATCCGGGGTACTCGAAATTTTTCTAAGTCCCGACGGTCAAGAGTAAACTTTTTCATCGCATATTTCAAAATTTTTTCAATGTTTAATCTACGCATAAAAACGCAGTTTATCGCAGTTTTTAACGTTGAGAAAATTGACAAAAATTTTTTTTTCACTGAAAATGGAAAAAATGTATCGGTCGATGCGGGCTATCCAGGCCGTGCGGTAATTCCAGCAGGCGATCCGGGGTACTCGAAATTTTTCTAAGTCCCGACGGTCAAGAGTAAACTTTTTCATCACATATTTCAAAATTTTTTTAATGTTTAATCCACGCATAAAAACGCAGTTTATTAACGTTTTTAACGTTGAGAAAATTGACAAAAATTTTTTTTTCACTGAAAATGGAAAAAATGTATCGGTCGATGCGGGCTATCCAGGCCGTGCGGTAATTCCAGCAGGCGATCCGGGGTACTCGAAATTTTTCTAAGTCCCGACGGTCAAGAGTAAACTTTTTCATCACATATTTCAAAATTTTTTTAATGTTTAATCCACGCATAAAAACGCAGTTTATTAACGTTTTTAACGTTGAGAAAATTGACAAAAATTTTTTTTTCACTGAAAATGGAAAAAATGTATCGGTCGATGCGGGCTATCCAGGCCGTGCGGTAATTCCAGCAGGCGATCCGGGGTACTCGAAATTTTTCTAAGTCCCGACGGTCAAGAGTAAACTTTTTCATCACATATTTCAAAATTTTTTTAATGTTTAATCCACGCATAAAAACGCAGTTTATTAACGTTTTTAACGTTGAGAAAATTGACAAAAATTTTTTTTTCACTGAAAATGGAAAAAATGTATCGGTCGATGCGGGCTGTCCAGGCCGTGCGGTAATTCCAGCAGGCGATCCGAGGTACTCGAAATTTTTCTAAGTCCGAACGGTCAAGAGTAAACTTTTTCATCACATATTTCAAAATTTTTTTAATGTTTAATCCACGCATAAAAACGCAGTTTATTAACGTTTTTAACGTTGAGAAAATTGACAAAAATTTTTTTTCACTGAAAATGGAAAAAATGTATCGGTCGATGCGAGCTGTCCAGGCCGTGCGGTAATTCCAGCCGGCGATCCGAGGTACTCGAAATTTTTCTAAGTCCGAACGGTCAAGAGTAAACTTTTTCATCACATATTTCAAAATTTTTTCAATGTTTAATCCACTCATAAAAACGCAGTTTATTAACGTTTTTAACGTTGAGAAAATTGACAAAAATTTTTTTTTCACTGAAAATGGAAAAAATGTATCGGTCGATGCGGGCTGTCCAGGCCGTGCGGTAATTCCAGCAGGCGATCCGGGGTACTCGAAATTTTTCTAAGTCCGAACGGTCAAGAATAAACTTTTTTATTACATGTTTTAAAAATTTTTCAATGCTTAATCCGTGCATAAGAGTGCAGTTTATTAACGTTTTTAAGGTTGAAAAAATTGACAAAAATTTTTTTTTCTCTGAAAATGAAAAAAATGTATCGGTCGAAGCGGGCTGTCCAGGCCGCGCGGTAATGCCAGCAGGTCGAACGGGGCGACCCGAAATTTTTCTAAGTCCCTGCGGTCAAGAATAAACTTTTTTATTATGCGTTTTAAAATTTTTTCGGCGCTTAATCCATGGATAAAAAGGCAGCCCGAACACGTTTTTAACGTTGAAAAAATTGACCAAAATTTTTTTTTCACAAAACTGCGAAAAACAGATCGACCGAATCTACTTTTCTCCGTCTCGCGGTAAGTCCAACCGGCCAAACGGCTGACTCGAAATTTTTCCAAGTCCCAACGGTCAGGAATAAAATTTTTCAAAATTCGGTTTAAAAATTTTCCAACGCTTAAGTCGTGTACGAATAACGATGAAAAAATGTACAAAAATTTTTTTTATCTCGTTATTTTTCAAAGTTCCAGCGGCGTATTGCTTTTCAACTGAGCGAAAAAAAACGGAGAAACGAACGAAAGAGGAGAAAAATTTTTTCCTCTCTGTCGTTCGTTCCTCCAAGTTTCGCTCGAGCGCGCCGATTTCAAAGTTCCAGCGGCGTATTGCTTTTCATCGGAGCGAAAAAAAAATGGAGAAACGAACGAAAGAGAAGAAAATTTTCTTCCTCTCTATCGTTCGTTCCTCCAAGTTTCGCTCGAGCGCGCCGATTTCAAAGTTCCAGCGGCGTATTGCTTTTCATCGGAGCGAAAAAAAAATGGAGAAACGAACGCGAAAGAGAAGAAAAGTTTTTCCTCTCTCTATCGCTCGTTTCTCCAAGTCCCAGCGGCATGTTGCCTGCGCGCGCCGATTTACAAGTTCCAGCGGCATGTTGCTTCGCCGCGCCGATTTCTAAGTTCCAGCGGCATGTTGCTTCGCCGCGCCGACTTTTCGCATTTTCGCGCCAAGTTCCAACTCCAAATCCGTCCACGCGCGCGCGCGCGTTCTTTTTTTTTTTTTTCTAAGTGCCAGCGGCGTGTTGCTTTCGCGCGGCGCGAAAAAAAAATTGGAAATAGAAGAAAAAAAGAAAAAAAATTTTTTTTTCTTTTTTCTTCTATTTCCAACAACACACGAGTTCTTCTCTCTTCTCTATAATACTCCTCTATATTTTATGCGCGCGTATAACACGCCGCTGCTAACCACCGCTACCGCTAACAAACTCCTCTATGTTTCCTTCCTCCGAAGACACCGCTACCTAAACTAGTATAACAAGGTAGCAGCCTCCGAAAGAGAGGAAGAGGAGCAGCCAGCAGCAGCAGCAGCAGCAGCGGCGTGCATACGCAACGCATAAGAGGAGCAAGAGAAGAGAGAGTCTTTGTGAACTCGTGTGCTTTCCTTTCTCTCTCTGTCTGTCTGTCTGTCTGTGGGGCCTCGTCTAACCGACAAGACGAATCCCCAAGCATAGGGCTGAGTCTCAACAGATCGCAGCGTGGTAACTGCTCTACCGAGTACAACACCCCGCCCGGTACCTAAGTCGTCTACAGACGATTCCGAGTCTCGACGTCGAACTTGGAGTACCCATGATCGACCGTTAGAGCGCCGTGTCCGTCGTTCGGAGAGATCCCGACGACGGGTACAAAGACGCCCGTACGGCAAAATGGGGCCCGTGCGATGGCCGGCCACGTGGACCGGCCACCTAGTAGTGTCACATTGTTTTGAGCCTTTCGACCCACACGAAACTCCTTAGGAAATATCGTTGCCTCCTTTGACTAGAAAGGATACGGCCTTAGAGGCGTTCAGGCATAATCCCACGGATGGTAGCTTCGCACCACCGGCCGCTCGACCGAGTGCGTGAACCAAATGTCCGAACCTGCGGTTCCTCTCGTACTGAGCAGGATTACTATCGCAACGACTAGTCATCAGTAGGGTAAAACTAACCTGTCTCACGACGGTCTAAACCCAGCTCACGTTCCCTGTTGGCGGGTGAACAATCCGACGCTTGGCGAATTCTGCTTCGCAATGATAGGAAGAGCCGACATC
>NW_027475897.1:0-27582 GCF_051020985.1 Nomia melanderi | reverse complement strand
TTATATAGTTTTATACAGTTTTATATAGTTTTATATAGTTTTATATAGTTCTATAGAGTTTTATATAGGTTTATATAGTTTTGTTAGTTTTATAGAGTTTTATATAGTTTTACATAGTTTTGTATAGTTTTATATAGTTTTATACAGTTTTATATAGTTTTATATAGTTCTATAGAGTTTTATATCGGTTTATATAGTTTTGTTAGTTTTATATAGTTTTACATAGTTTTATATAGTATTATATAGTTTTACATAGTTTTATTAGCTTTATATAGTGTTATATAGTTTTATATAGTTTTATATAGTATTATATAGTTTTACATAGTTTTATTAGCTTTATATAGTGTTATATAGTTTTATATAGTTTTATATAGTACTATATAATTTTATATTGTTGTATTAGTTTTATATAGTTTTATATAGTTTTATATAGTACTATATAATTTTATATTGTTGTATTAGTTTTATATAGTTTTATATAGTTTTATGTAGTTTTTATATAGTTTTAAATAGTTTTATATAGTTCTACACAGTTTTGTATATGTTTATGTAGTTTTGTTAGTTTTATATACTTTTATATCGTTTTATATAGTTTTATGTAGTTTTATACAGTTCTATAGAGTTTTATATAGGTTTATATAGTTTTATATAGTTTTATATAGTTTTATAGGGTTTTATATAGTTTTATTTAGGTTTGTTAGATTTATATAGTTTATATAGTTTTGTTAGTTTTATATAGGTATATATAGTTTTATATATTTTTATATAGTTTTATATAGTTTTATATAGCTTTACATACTTCTATATAGTTTTCTTAGTTTCATATAGTTGTATATAGTTTTATAGAGTTTTATATAGTTTTATTAGTTTTATATATTTCTATAGAGTTTTATATAGTTCTGTTAGTTTTATATAGTTTTATATAGTTTTATATAGTCCTATAGAGTTTTACATAGTTTTATTAGCTTTACACAGTTTTATATAGTTTTATATAGTTTTATATAGTTTTATATAGTTTTACATAGTTTTATATAGTTTTACATAGTTTTGTATAGTTTTATATAGTTTTGTATAGCTTTATATAGTTTTATATAGTTTTGTGAGTTATATATAGTTTTATATAGTACTATATAATTTTATATAGTTTTATATAGTTTTATATAGTTTTATATAGGTTTACATAGTTTTGTATAGTTTTATATAGTTTTATATAGTTTTATATAGTTTTGTATAGTTTTATATAGTTTTATATAGTTTTGTTAGTTATATATAGTTTTATATTGTTTTATATAGTTTTATATAGTTTTATATAGTTTTATATAGTTTTATATAGTTTTATAAAGTTCTATAGAGTTTTATAAAGGTTTATATAGTTTTGTTAGTTTTATATAGTTTAATATAGTTTTATAGAGTTTTATATAGGTTTATATAGTTTATATAGTTTTGTTAGTTTTATATAGTTCTATATAATTTTATAGAGTTTTATATAGTTTTAGTAGTTTTATATAGTTTTATATAGTTTTAATAGAATTTTATAGTTTTACATAGTTTTATTTAGCCCTATGTAGTTTGACATAGTTGTATTAGTTTTATATAGTTTTATATAGTTTTATATAGTTTTATATAGTTTTATATAGTTCTATAGAGTTTTATATTGTTTTATATAGTTTTATAGAATTTTATATAGGTTTATATAGTTTTGTTAGTTTTATATAGTTTTATATAGTTTTATAAAGTTTTATACAATTTGATATAGTTTTACATAATTTTGTATAGTTTTATATAGTTTTAAACAGTTTTATATAGTTTTATATAGTTCTATAGAGTTTTATATAGGTTTATATAGTTTTGTTAGTTTTATATTGTTTTACATAGTTTTATATAGTATTATATAGTTTTACATAGTTTTATTAGCTTTATATAGTGTTATATAGTTTTATATAGTTTTACATAGTTTTATACAGTTTTACATAGTTTTATATAGTTTTATTCGTTTTATATAGTTTTATATACTTTTATATAGTTTTATATAGTTCTATAGAGTTTTATATAGGTTTATAAAGTTTTATACAATTTTATATAGTTTTACATAGTTTTGTATAGTTTTATATAGTTTATATAGTTTTGTTAGTTTTATATAGTTTTATATAGTTTTATATACTTTTATATTGTTTTACATGGTTTCATATAGTTTTACATAGTTTTGTATAGTTGTATATAGTTTTATATAGTTTTATATAGTTTTATACAGTTCTATAGAGTTTTATATAGGTTTATATAGTTTTATATAGTTTTAAATAGTTTTATGTAGTTTTATATAGTTCTATAGAGTTTTATATAGGTTTATATAGTTTTGTTAGTTTTATATAGTTTTATATAGTTTTATATACTTTTATATAGTTTTATGTAGTTTTACATAGCTTCATTTGGCACTATGTAGTTCGACATTGTTTTATTAGTTTCATATAGTTTGACATAGTTTTATATGGTTCTGTATAGTTTTATATAGTTTTATATAGTTTTATAGAGTTTTATAGAGTTTTATAGAGTATTATATAGTTTTGTTAGTTTTATATAGTTTTGTATAGTTTTGATAGTTTTATGTAGTTTTATATAGTTTTATATAGTTTTATATTCTTTTATATAGTTTCATGTCGTTTTACATAGTTTTATATAGTTTTATATAGTTCTATATAGTTTTATATAGTTTTGTTAGTTTTATATAGTTTTATATAGTTTTATATAGTTCTATAGAGTTTTATATAGGTTTATACAGTTTTGTTAGTTTTATATAGTTTTATATAGTTTTATAAAGTTTTATACAATTTTATATAGTTTTATATAGTTTTACATAGTTTTGTATAGTTTTATATAGTTTTATACAGTTTTATATAGTTTTATATAGTTCTATAGAGTTTTATATAGGTTTATATAGTTTTGTTAGTTTTATATAGTTTTACATAGTTTTATATAGTATTATATAGTTTTACATAGTTTTATTAGCTTTATATAGTGTTATATAGTTTTATATAGTTTTACATAGTTTTATATAGTTTTACATAGTTTTATATAGTTTTATTCGTTTTATATAGTTTTATATACTTTTATATAGTTTTATATAGTTCTATAGAGTTTTATATAGGTTTATAAAGTTTTATACAATTTTATATAGTTTTACATAGTTTTGTATAGTTTTATATAGTTTATATAGTTTTGTTAGTTTTATATAGTTTTATATAGTTTTATATACTTTTATATTGTTTTACATGGTATCATATAGTTTTACATAGTTTTGTATAGTTGTATATAGTTTTATATAGTTTTATATAGTTTTACATAGTTTCATATAGTTCTATAGTGTTTTATATAGGTTTATATAGTTTTGTTAGTTTTATATAGTTTAATATAGTTTTATAGAGTTTTATATAGGTTTATATAGTTTATATAGTTTTGTTACTTTTATATAGTTTTATATAGTTCTATAGAGTTTTATATAGTTTTACATAGTTTTATATAGTTTTATTCGTTTTATATAGTTTTATATACTTTTATATAGTTTTATATAGTTCTATAGAGTTTTATATAGGTTTATAAAGTTTTATACAATTTTATATAGTTTTACATAGTTTTGTATAGTTTTATATAGTTTTATATAGTTTTGATAGTTTTATATAGTTTTATATAGTTTTATATAGTTTTATATAGTTTTGTTAGTTTTATATAGTTTTATATAGTTTTATATACTTTTATATAGTTTTATGTCGTTTTACATAGTTTTATTTGGCCCTGTGTAGTTCGACATAGTTTTATTAGTTTTATATAGTTTTATATAGTTTTATATAGTTTTATATAGTTCTATAGAGTTTTATATAGGTTTATATAGTTTTGTTAGTTTTATAGAGTTTTATATAGTTTTACATAGTTTTGTATAGTTTTATATAGTTTTATACAGTTTTATATAGTTTTATATAGTTCTATAGAGTTTTATATCGGTTTATATAGTTTTGTTAGTTTTATATAGTTTTACATAGTTTTATATAGTATTATATAGTTTTACATAGTTTTATTAGCTTTATATAGTGTTATATAGTTTTATATAGTTTTATATAGTATTATATAGTTTTACATAGTTTTATTAGCTTTATATAGTGTTATATAGTTTTATATAGTTTTATATAGTACTATATAATTTTATATTGTTGTATTAGTTTTATATAGTTTTATATAGTTTTATATAGTACTATATAATTTTATATTGTTGTATTAGTTTTATATAGTTTTATATAGTTTTATGTAGTTTTTATATAGTTTTAAATAGTTTTATATAGTTCTACACAGTTTTGTATATGTTTATGTAGTTTTGTTAGTTTTATATACTTTTATATCGTTTTATATAGTTTTATGTAGTTTTATACAGTTCTATAGAGTTTTATATAGGTTTATATAGTTTTATATAGTTTTAAATAGTTTTATATAGTTTTATAGAGTTTTATATAGGTTTATATAGTTTTATATAGTTTTAAATAGTTTTATATAGTTCTATAGAGTTTTATATAGGTTCATATAGTTTTGTTAGTTTTATATAGTTTTATATAGTTCTATAGAGTCTTATATAGTTTTGTATATTTTTGTTAGTTTTATATAGATTAATTAGTTTTATATAGTTTTATATAGTTTTATGTAGTTCTATATAGTTTTATATAGTTTTGTTAGTTTCATATACTTTTATATAGTTTTATATAGTTTTATATAGTTTTATATAGTTTTATATAGTCTTATATAGTTTTATATAGTTTTACATACTGTTATATAGTTTTGTTAGTTTCATATAGTTCTATATAATTTTATAGAGTTTTATATTGTTTTATAGTTTTATTAGTTTTATATAGTTTTATATAGTCTTATATAGTTCTATAGAGTTTTATATAGGTTTATATAGTTACGTTAGTTTTATATTGTTTTATATAGTTTTATTTAGTTTTAATAGAATTTTATAGTTTTACATAGTTTTATTTAGCCCTATGTAGTTCGACATAGTTTTATGAGTTTTATATAGTTTTATACAGTTTTATATAGTTCTATAGAGTTTTATATAGGTTTATATAGTTTTGTTAGTTTTATATAGTTTTATAGAGTTTTATATAGTTTTATATAGTTTTATGTCGTTTTACATAGTTTTATTTGGCCCTATGTAGTTCGACATAGTTTTATTAGTTTTATATAGTTTTATATAGTTTTATATAGTTTTACATAGTTCTATAGAGTTTTATATAAGTTTATATAGTTTTGTTAGTTTTATATAGTTTTATATAGTTTTATATACTTTTATATAGTTTTGTTAGTTTTATATATTTCTGTATAGTTTTATATAGTTTTGTTAGTTTTATATAGTTTTATATAGTTTTATATAGTTTTGTAGAGTTTTATATAGTTTTATATAGTTTTGTTAGTTTCATATAGTTTTATAGAGTTTTATATAGTTTTATATAGTTTTATACAGTTTTATATAGTTTTATATAGTTTTATATAGTTTTATATAGTTTTGTTAGTTTTATATAGTTTTATATAGTTCTATAGAGATTTATATAGGTTTACATAGTTTTATATAGTTTTAAATAGTCTTATACAGTTCTATAGAGTTTTATATATGTTTATATAGTTATGTTAGTTTCATATAGTTTTATATAGTTTTATATAGTATTATATAGTTTTATATATTTTTATATGTTTCTATGTAGTTTTATATAGTTTTATAGAGTTTTATATAGTTTTATATAGTTTTGTTAGTTTTATATAGTTTTATATAGTTTTATATAGTTTTACATAGTTTTGTATAGTTTTATATAGTTTTATATAGTTATATAGGTTTTATATAGTTTTATATATTTTTATATAGTTTTATATAGTTTTGTATAGTTTTATAAAGTTTTATACAGTTTTATATAGTTCCATATAGTTTTATATAGAATTATATAGTTTTATATAGTTTTATATAGTTTCATATAGTTTTATATAGTTTCATATAGTTTTATATAGTTTTATATAGTTTTATCAGTTTTATATAGTTTTATATAGTTTTATATAGTTTTATATTGTTTTATTAGTTTTATATAGTTTCATATAGTTTTATATAGTATTATATAGTTTTATATACTTTTATATAGTTTTGTTAGTTTTATATAGTTTTATATAGTTTTATTAGTTTTATATATTTCTATATAGTTTTATATAGTTTTGTTAGTTTTATATAGTATTATATAGTTTTACATAGTTTTATTAGCTTTATATAGTTTTATATAGTTTTATATAGTTTTATATAGTTTTATATATTTTTATATGTTTCTATGTAGTTTTATATAGTTTTATAGAGTTTTATAGAGTTTTATATAGTTTTATATAGTTTTGTTAGATTTATATAGTTCTATATAGTTTTATATAGTTTTATATAGCTTTATATAGTTTTGTTAGTTTTATATAGTTTTATATAGTTTTATATAGTTTTATATAGTTTTATATAGTTTTATATAGTTCTATAGAGTTTTACATAGGTTTATATAGTTTTGTTAGTTTTATATACTTTTATATCGTTTTATATAGTTTTATATAGTTTAATATAGTATTATATATTTTGACATAGTTTTATATGGTGTTATATAGTTTTATATAGTTTTATATAGTTTAATTTAGTTCTATAGAGTTTTATATAGGTGTATATCATTTTATATAGTATTATATAGTTTTATATAGTTCTATAGAGTTTTGTATAGGTTTATACAGTTATGTTAGTTTTATATAGTTTTGTTAATTTTATATAGTTTTACATAGTTTCATACAGTTTTATATAGTTTTATATAGTTTTGTTAGTTTTATATAGTTTTACATAGTTTTATATAGTTTTATATAGTTCTATAGAGTTTTGTATAGGTTTATATAGTTTTGTTAGTTTTATATAGTTTTATATAGTTTTATATAGTTTTATATAGTTTTGTAGAGTTTTATATAGTTTTATATAGTTTTGTTAGTTTCATATAGTTTTATAGAGTTTTATATAGTTTTATATAGTTTTATACAGTTTTATATAGTTTTATATAGTTTTATATAGTTTTATATAGTTTTGTTAGTTTTATATAGTTTTATATAGTTCTATAGAGATTTATATAGGTTTACATAGTTTTATATAGTTTTAAATAGTCTTATACAGTTCTATAGAGTTTTATATATGTTTATATAGTTATGTTAGTTTCATATAGTTTTATATAGTTTTATATAGTATTATATAGTTTTATATATTTTTATATGTTTCTATGTAGTTTTATAGAGTTTTATAGAGTTTTATAGAGTTTTATATAGTTTTATATAGTTTTGTTAGTTTTATATAGTTTTATATAGTTTTATATAGTTTTACATAGTTTTGTATAGTTTTATATAGTTTTCTATAGTTATATAGGTTTTATATAGTTTTATATATTTTTATATAGTTTTATATAGTTTTGTATAGTTTTATAAAGTTTTATACAGTTTTATATAGTTCCATATAGTTTTATATAGAATTATATAGTTTTATATAGTTTTATATAGTTTCATATAGGTTTATATAGTTTCATATAGTTTTATATAGTTTTATATAGTTTTATTAGTTTTATATAGTTTTATATAGTTTTATATAGTTTTATATAGTATTATATAGTTTCATTTAGTTTTATATAGTTTTATATTGTTTTATTAGTTTTATATAGTTTCCTATAGTTTTATATAGTTTTATATAGTTTTATATAGTTTTATATAGTTTCATGTAGTTTTATAGAGTTTTATATAGTTTTATATAGTTTTGTTAGTTTTATATAGTTTTATACAGTTTTATATAGTTTTATATAGTTCTATAGAGTTTTATATAGGTTTATATAGTTTTATATAGTTTCATATAGTTTTATATAGTATTATGTAGTTTTATATAGTTTAATATAGTTTTATATAGTTTTATATAGTTTTATATAGTTTCATATAGTTTTATATAGTATTATATAGTTTCATTTAGTTTTATATAGAATTATATTGATTTATTAGTTTTATACAGTTTCATATAGTTTCATATAGTTTCATATAGTTTTATATAGTATTATATAGTTTCATACAGTTTTATTAGTATTATATAGTTTTATATAGTTCTATATAGTTTCAAATAGTTTTATTAGTTTTATATAGTTTTATATAGTTTTATATAGTTTTATATAGTTTCATATAGTTTTATAGAGTTTTATATAGTTTTATATAGCTTTGTTAGTTTTATATAGTTTTATATAGTTTTATATACTTTTATATAGTTTTGTTAGTTTTATATATTTCTATATAGTTTTATATAGTTTTGTTAGTTTTACATAGTTTTATATAGTTTTATATAGTTTTATAGAGTTTTATATAGTTTTACATAGTTTTGTATAGTTTTATATAGTTTTCTATAGTTATATAGGTTTTATATAGTTTTATATATTTTTATATAGTTTTATATAGTTTCATATAGTTTTATATAGTTTTATATAGTTTTATATAGTTTTATAGAGTTTTATATAGTTTTATATAGTTTTGTTAGTTTTATATAGTTTTATATGGTTTTATATAGTTTTATATAGTTTTATATAGTTTTATATAGTTTTATATAGTTTTATATAGTTTTATATAGTTTTAAATAGTTTTATACAGTTTTATATAGTTTTATGTAGTTTTATATAGTTTTATATAGTTTTATATAGTTTAATATAGTTTTATATTGTTTTATATAGTTTAATATAGTTTTATATAGTTTTATATAGTTTTATTAGTTTTATACAGTTTTATATAGTTTTATATAGTTTTATATAGTTTTATATAGTTTTATATAGTATTATATAGTTTCATTTAGTTTTATATAGTTTTATATTGTTTTATTAGTTTTATATAGTATCATATAGTTTCATATAGTTTTATATAGGTTTATATAGTTTTATATAGTTTTATATAGTTTTATAAAGTTTCATATAGTTTTACATAGTTTTATATAGTTTTATATAGTTTCATATAGTTTTATGTAGTATTATATAGTTTCATTTAGTTTTATATAGTTTTATATAGTTTTATATAATTTCATATAGTTTTATAGTGTTTTATATAGTTTTATATAGTTTAATATAGTTTTATATAGTTTTATATAGTATTATATAGTTTTATATAGTTTTATATAGTTTTATTAGTTTTATATAGTTTTATATAGTTTTATTAGTTTTATATAGTTTTATATAGTTTCATATAGTTTTATATAGTTTTATATAGTTTTATATAGTTTCATATAGTTTTATATAGTTTTATATAGTTTTATATAGTTTCATATAGTTTTATATAGTATCATATAGTTTCATTTAGTTTTATATAGTTTCATATAGTTTTATATAGTTTTATATAGTTTTATATAGTTTCATATAGTTTCATATACTTTTATATAGTATTATATAGTTTCATTTAGTTTTATATAGTTTTATATAGTTTTGTATAGTATTATATAGTTTCATTTAGTTTTATATAGTTTTATATTGTTTTATTAGTTTTATATAGTTTCATATAGTTTTATATAGTTTTATATAGTTTTATATAGTTTTATATAGTTTCATATAGTTTTATATAGTTTTATATAGTTTTATGTAGTTTTACTAGTTTTATATAGTTTTATATAGTTTTATATAGTTTCATATACTTTTATATAGTATTATATAGTTTCATTTAGTTTTATATAGTTTTATATAGTTTTGTATAGTATTACATAGTTTCATATAGTTTTATATAGTTTTATATAGTTTTATAGAGTTTTATATAGTTTTATATAGTTTTGTTAGTTTTATATAGTTTTATATAGTTTTATATAGTATTATATAGTTTCATTTAGCTTTATATAGTTTCATATAGTTTTATATAGTATTATATAGTTTCATTAGTTTTATATTGTTTTATATAGTTTTATATATTATTATATAGTTTCATTTAGGTTTATATAGTTTCATATTGTTTTATTAGTTTTACATAGTTTCATATTGTTTTATATAGTTTTATATAGTTTTATATAGTTTCATATAGTTTAAATAGTTTTATATAGTTTTATATAGTTTTATATAGTTTTATATAGTTTTATATAGTTTTATATAGTTTAAATAGTTTTATATAGTTTCATATAGATTTATATAGTTTTATATAGTTTTATATAGTTTTAATACAGTTTTAAATAGTTTAATATAGTTCTATATAGTTTTATATAGTTTTATTAGTTTTATATAGTTTCATATAGTTTCATATAGTTTTATATAGTTTTATATAGTATTATATAGTATTATATAATTTTAAATAGTTTTATATAGTTTTATATAGTTTTATATAGTGTAATATAGTTTTATATAGTTTTATATAGTTTTATATAGTTTTATATTGTTTTATATAGTATTATATAGTTTCATTTAGTTTTATATAGTTTTATATTGTTTTATTAGTTTTATATAGTATTATATAGTTTCATTAGTTTTATATTGTTTTATATAGTTTTATATATTATTATATAGTTTCATTTAGGTTTATATAGTTTCATATTGTTTTATTAGTTTTACATAGTTTCATATTGTTTTATATAGTTTTATATAGTTTTATATAGTTTCATATAGTTTAAATAGTTTTATATAGTTTTATATAGTTTTATATAGTTTTATATAGTTTTATATAGTTTTATATAGTTTAAATAGTTTTATATAGTTTCATATAGATTTATATAGTTTTATATAGTTTTATATAGTTTTAATACAGTTTTAAATAGTTTAATATAGTTCTATATAGTTTTATATAATTTTATTAGTTTTATATATTTTCATATAGTTTCATATAGCTTCATATAGTTTTATATAGTTTTATATAGTTTTATATAGTTTTGTATAGTTTTATATAGTTTTGTTCGTTTATGTAGTTTTATATACTTATATAGTCTTATATAGTTTTATATAGTTTTATATAGTGATATATAGTTTTATATAGTTTTATATAGTTTTATATAGTTATATAGTCTTATATAGTTTTATATAGTTTTATATAGTGTTATATAGTTTTATAGAGTTTTATATAGTTTTATATAGTTTTGTTAGTTTTATATAGTTTTATATAGTTTTATATAGTTTTATATAGTTTTATATAGTTTTGTTAGTATTGTATAGTTTTATATAGTTTTATATAGTTTTATATAGTTTCATATAGTTTCATATAGTTTCGTATAGTTTTTATATAGTTTTATATTGTTTTATATAGTTTTATATAGTTTTATATAGTTTTATATAGTTTTATATAGTTTTAAATAGTTTTATACAGTTTTATATAGTTTTATGTAGTTTTATATAGTTTTATATAGTTTAATATAGTTTTATATTGTTATATATAGTTTAATATAGTTTTATATTGTTTTATATAGTTTTATATAGTTTTATATAGTTTTATATAGTTTTATATAGTATTATATAGTTTTATATAGTATTACATAGTTTCATTTAGTTTTATATAGTTTTATATTGTTTTATTAGTTTTATATAGTTTCATATAGTTTCATATAGTTTTATATAGTTTTATATAGTATTATATAGTATTATATAGTTTTAAATAGTTTTATATAGTTTTATATAGTTTTATATAGTGTAATATAGTTTTATATAGTTTTATATAGATTTATATAGTTTTATATTGTTTTATATCGTTTAAAATAGCTTTATATAGTTTTATATAGTTTTATATAGTTTTATTAGTTTTATACAGTTTTATATAGTTTTATATAGTTTTATATAGTTTTATATAGTTTTATATAGTATTATATAGTTTCATTTAGTTTTATATAGTTTTATATTGTTTTATTAGTTTTATATAGTTTTATATAGTTTTATATTGTTTTATTAGTTTTATAAAGTATCATATAGTTTCATATAGTTTTATATAGGTTTATATAGTTTTATATAGTTTTATATAGTTTTATAAAGTTTCATATAGTTTTACATAGTTTTATATAGTTTTATATAGTTTCATATAGTTTTATGTAGTATTATATAGTTTCATTTAGTTTTATATAGTTTTATATAGTTTTATATAATTTCATATAGTTTTATAGTGTTTTATATAGTTTTATATAGTTTAATATAGTTTTATATAGTTTTATATAGTATTATATAGTTTCATTTAGTTTTATATAGTTTTATATTGTTTTATTAGTTTTATATAGTTTCATATAGTTTCATATAGTTTTATATAGTTTTATATAGTTTTATATAGTTTTATATAGTATTATATAGTTTCATTTAGTTTTATATAGTTTTATATTGTTTTATTAGTTTTATATAGTTTCATATAGTTTCATATAGTTTTATATAGTTTTATATAGTTTTATATAGTTTTATATAGTATTATATAGTTTCATTTAGTTTTATATAGTTTTATATTGTTTTATTAGTTTTATATAGTTTCCTATAGTTTTATATAGTTTTATATAGTTTTATATAGTTTTATATAGTTTCATGTAGTTTTATAGAGTTTTATATAGTTTTATATAGTTTTGTTAGTTTTATATAGTTTTATACAGTTTTATATAGTTTTATATAGTTCTATAGAGTTTTATATAGGTTTATATAGTTTTATATAGTTTCATATAGTTTTATATAGTATTATGTAGTTTTATATAGTTTAATATAGTTTTATATAGTTTTATATAGTTTTATATAGTTTCATATAGTTTTATATAGTATTATATAGTTTCATTTAGTTTTATATAGATTTATATTGATTTATTAGTTTTATACAGTTTCATATAGTTTCATATAGTTTCATATAGTTTTATATAGTATTATATAGTTTCATACAGTTTTATTAGTATTATATAGTTTTATATAGTTCTATATAGTTTCAAATAGTTTTATTAGTTTTATATAGTTTTATATAGTTTTATATAGTTTTATATAGTTTCATATAGTTTTATAGAGTTTTATATAGTTTTATATAGCTTTGTTAGTTTTATATAGTTTTATATAGTTTTATATACTTTTATATAGTTTTGTTAGTTTTATATATTTCTATATAGTTTTATATAGTTTTGTTAGTTTTACATAGTTTTATATAGTTTTATATAGTTTTATAGAGTTTTATATAGTTTTACATAGTTTTGTATAGTTTTATATAGTTTTCTATAGTTATATAGGTTTTATATAGTTTTATATATTTTTATATAGTTTTATATAGTTTCATATAGTTTTATATAGTTTTATATAGTTTTATATAGTTTTATAGAGTTTTATATAGTTTTATATAGTTTTGTTAGTTTTATATAGTTTTATATGGTTTTATATAGTTTTATATAGTTTTATATAGTTTTATATAGTTTTATATAGTTTTATATAGTTTTATATAGTTTTAAATAGTTTTATACAGTTTTATATAGTTTTATGTAGTTTTATATAGTTTTATATAGTTTTATATAGTTTAATATAGTTTTATATTGTTTTATATAGTTTAATATAGTTTTATATAGTTTTATATAGTTTTATTAGTTTTATACAGTTTTATATAGTTTTATATAGTTTTATATAGTTTTATATAGTTTTATATAGTATTATATAGTTTCATTTAGTTTTATATAGTTTTATATTGTTTTATTAGTTTTATATAGTATCATATAGTTTCATATAGTTTTATATAGGTTTATATAGTTTTATATAGTTTTATAGAGTTTTATATATGTTTATATAGTTTTATATAGTTTCATATAGTTTTATATAGTATTATGTAGTTTTATATAGTTTAATATAGTTTTATATAGTTTTATATAGTTTTATATAGTTTCATATAGTTTTATATAGTATTATATAGTTTCATTTAGTTTTATATAGATTTATATAGTTTTATATAGTTTTATATAGTTTTATATAGTTTAAATAGTTTTATATAGTTTCATATAGATTTATATAGTTTTATATAGTTTTATATAGTTTTAATACAGTTTTAAATAGTTTAATATAGTTCTATATAGTTTTATATAATTTTATTAGTTTTATATAGTTTCATATAGTTTCATATAGCTTCATATAGTTTTATATAGTTTTATATAGTTTTATATAGTTTTATATAGTTTTATATAGTTTTGTTAGTATTGTATAGTTTTATATAGTTTTATATAGTTTTATATAGTTTCATATAGTTTCATATAGTTTCGTATAGTTTTATATAGTTTTATATTGTTTTATATAGTTTTATATAGTTTTATATAGTTTTATATAGTTTTATATAGTTTTAAATAGTTTTATACAGTTTTATATAGTTTTATGTAGTTTTATATAGTTTTATATAGTTTAATATAGTTTTATATTGTTTTATATAGTTTAATATAGTTTTATATTGTTTTATATAGTTTTATATAGTTTTATATAGTTTTATATAGTTTTATATAGTATTATATAGTTTTATATAGTATTACATAGTTTCATTTAGTTTTATATAGTTTTATATTGTTTTATTAGTTTTATATAGTTTCATATAGTTTCATATAGTTTTATATAGTTTTATATAGTATTATATAGTATTATATAGTTTTAAATAGTTTTATATAGTTTTATATAGTTTTATATAGTGCAATATAGTTTTATATAGTTTTATATAGATTTATATAGTTTTATATTGTTTTATATAGTTTAAAATAGCTTTATATAGTTTTATATAGTTTTATATAGTTTTATTAGTTTTATACAGTTTTATATAGTTTTATATAGTTTTATATAGTTTTATATAGTTTTATATAGTATTATATAGTTTCATTTAGTTTTATATAGTTTTATATTGTTTTATTAGTTTTATATAGTATCATATAGTTTCATATAGTTTTATATAGGTTTATATAGTTTTATATAGTTTTATATAGTTTTATAAAGTTTCATATAGTTTTACATAGTTTTATATAGTTTTATATAGTTTCATATAGTTTTATGTAGTATTATATAGTTTCATTTAGTTTTATATAGTTTTATATAGTTTTATATAATTTCATATAGTTTTATAGTGTTTTATATAGTTTTATATAGTTTAATATAGTTTTATATAGTTTTATATAGTATTATATAGTTTCATTTAGTTTTATATAGTTTTATATTGTTTTATTAGTTTTGTATAGTTTCATATAGTTTCATATAGTTTTATATAGTTTTATATAGTATTATATAGTATTATATAGTTTTAAATAGTTTTATATAGTTTTATATAGTTTTATATAGTGTAATATAGTTTTATATAGTTTTATATAGTTTTATATAGTTTTATATTGTTTTATATAGTTTAAAATAGCTTTATATAGTTTTATATAGTTTTATATAGTTTTATATAGTTTTATATAATTTCATATAGTATTATAGTGTTTTATATAGTTTTATATAGTTTAATATAGTTTTATATAGTTTTATATAGTATTATATAGTTTTATATAGTTTTATATAGTTTTATTAGTTTTATATAGTTTTATATAGTTTTATTAGTTTTATATAGTTTTATATAGTTTTATATAGTTTTATATAGTTTTGTTAGTATTGTATAGTTTTATATAGTTTTATATAGTTTTATATAGTTTCATATAGTTTCATATAGTTTCGTATAGTTTTATATAGTTTTATATTGTTTTATATAGTTTTATATAGTTTTATATAGTTTTATATAGTTTTATATAGTTTTAAATAGTTTTATACAGTTTTATATAGTTTTATGTAGTTTTATATAGTTTTATATAGTTTAATATAGTTTTATATTGTTTTATATAGTTTAATATAGTTTTATATTGTTTTATATAGTTTTATATAGTTTTATATAGTTTTATATAGTTTTATATAGTATTATATAGTTTTATATAGTATTACATAGTTTCATTTAGTTTTATATAGTTTTATATTGTTTTATTAGTTTTATATAGTTTCATATAGTTTCATATAGTTTTATATAGTTTTATATAGTATTATATAGTATTATATAGTTTTAAATAGTTTTATATAGTTTTATATAGTTTTATATAGTGCAATATAGTTTTATATAGTTTTATATAGATTTATATAGTTTTATATTGTTTTATATAGTTTAAAATAGCTTTATATAGTTTTATATAGTTTTATATAGTTTTATTAGTTTTATACAGTTTTATATAGTTTTATATAGTTTTATATAGTTTTATATAGTTTTATATAGTATTATATAGTTTCATTTAGTTTTATATAGTTTTATATTGTTTTATTAGTTTTATATAGTATCATATAGTTTCATATAGTTTTATATAGGTTTATATAGTTTTATATAGTTTTATATAGTTTTATAAAGTTTCATATAGTTTTACATAGTTTTATATAGTTTTATATAGTTTCATATAGTTTTATGTAGTATTATATAGTTTCATTTAGTTTTATATAGTTTTATATAGTTTTATATAATTTCATATAGTTTTATAGTGTTTTATATAGTTTTATATAGTTTAATATAGTTTTATATAGTTTTATATAGTATTATATAGTTTCATTTAGTTTTATATAGTTTTATATTGTTTTATTAGTTTTATATAGTTTCATATAGTTTCATATAGTTTTATATAGTTTTATATAGTATTATATAGTATTATATAGTTTTAAATAGTTTTATATAGTTTTATATAGTTTTATATAGTGTAATATAGTTTTATATAGTTTTATATAGTTTTATATAGTTTTATATTGTTTTATATAGTTTAAAATAGCTTTATATAGTTTTATATAGTTTTATATAGTTTTATATAGTTTTATATAATTTCATATAGTATTATAGTGTTTTATATAGTTTTATATAGTTTAATATAGTTTTATATAGTTTTATATAGTATTATATAGTTTTATATAGTTTTATATAGTTTTATTAGTTTTATATAGTTTTATATAGTTTTATTAGTTTTATATAGTTTTATATAGTTTTATATAGTTTTATATAGTTTTGTTAGTATTGTATAGTTTTATATAGTTTTATATAGTTTTATATAGTTTCATATAGTTTCATATAGTTTCGTATAGTTTTATATAGTTTTATATTGTTTTATATAGTTTTATATAGTTTTATATAGTTTTATATAGTTTTATATAGTTTTAAATAGTTTTATACAGTTTTATATAGTTTTATGTAGTTTTATATAGTTTTATATAGTTTAATATAGTTTTATATTGTTTTATATAGTTTAATATAGTTTTATATTGTTTTATATAGTTTTATATAGTTTTATATAGTTTTATATAGTTTTATATAGTATTATATAGTTTTATATAGTATTACATAGTTTCATTTAGTTTTATATAGTTTTATATTGTTTTATTAGTTTTATATAGTTTCATATAGTTTCATATAGTTTTATATAGTTTTATATAGTATTATATAGTATTATATAGTTTTAAATAGTTTTATATAGTTTTATATAGTTTTATATAGTGCAATATAGTTTTATATAGTTTTATATAGATTTATATAGTTTTATATTGTTTTATATAGTTTAAAATAGCTTTATATAGTTTTATATAGTTTTATATAGTTTTATTAGTTTTATACAGTTTTATATAGTTTTATATAGTTTTATATAGTTTTATATAGTTTTATATAGTATTATATAGTTTCATTTAGTTTTATATAGTTTTATATTGTTTTATTAGTTTTATATAGTATCATATAGTTTCATATAGTTTTATATAGGTTTATATAGTTTTATATAGTTTTATATAGTTTTATAAAGTTTCATATAGTTTTACATAGTTTTATATAGTTTTATATAGTTTCATATAGTTTTATGTAGTATTATATAGTTTCATTTAGTTTTATATAGTTTTATATAGTTTTATATAATTTCATATAGTTTTATAGTGTTTTATATAGTTTTATATAGTTTAATATAGTTTTATATAGTTTTATATAGTATTATATAGTTTCATTTAGTTTTATATAGTTTTATATTGTTTTATTAGTTTTATATAGTTTCATATAGTTTCATATAGTTTTATATAGTTTTATATAGTATTATATAGTATTATATAGTTTTAAATAGTTTTATATAGTTTTATATAGTTTTATATAGTGTAATATAGTTTTATATAGTTTTATATAGTTTTATATAGTTTTATATTGTTTTATATAGTTTAAAATAGCTTTATATAGTTTTATATAGTTTTATATAGTTTTATATAGTTTTATATAATTTCATATAGTATTATAGTGTTTTATATAGTTTTATATAGTTTAATATAGTTTTATATAGTTTTATATAGTATTATATAGTTTTATATAGTTTTATATAGTTTTATTAGTTTTATATAGTTTTATATAGTTTTATTAGTTTTATATAGTTTTATATAGTTTTATATAGTTTTATATAGTTTTAAATAGTTTTATACAGTTTTATATAGTTTTATGTAGTTTTATATAGTTTTATATAGTTTTATATAGTTTAATATAGTTTTATATTGTTTTATATAGTTTAATATAGTTTTATATTGTTTTATATAGTTTTATATAGTTTTACATAGTTTTATATAGTTTTATATAGTTTCATATAGTTTTATGTAGTATTATATAGTTTCATTTAGTTTTATATAGTTTTATATAGTTTTATATAATTTCATATAGTTTTATAGTGTTTTATATAGTTTTATATAGTTTAATATAGTTTTATATAGTTTTATATAGTATTATATAGTTTTATATAGTTTTATATAGTTTTATTAGTTTTATATAGTTTTATATAGTTTTATTAGTTTTATATAGTTTTATATAGTTTCATATAGTTTTATATAGTTTTATATAGTTTTATATAGTTTCATATAGTTTTATATAGTTTTATATAGTTTTATATAGTTTCATATAGTTTTATATAGTAACATATAGTTTCATTTAGTTTTATATAGTTTCATATAGTTTTATATAGTTTTATATAGTTTCATTGGTTTTATATAGTTCCATATAGTTTCATATAGTTTTATATAGTTTTATATAGTTTTTTATAGTTTTATATAGTTTTATATAGTTTCATATAGTTTTATATAGTTTTATTAGTTTTATATAGTTTTATTAGTTTTATATAGTATTATATAGTTTTATTAGTTTTATATAGTTTTATATAGTTTTATATAGTTACATATAGTTTTGTATAGTTTAATATAGTTTTATATAGTTTAATATAGTTTTATATAGTTTAATATAATTTTATATAGTTTTATATAGTTTTATATAGTTTCATATAGTTTCATATACTTTTATATAGTATTATATAGTTTCATTTAGTTTTATATAGTTTTATATAGTTTTGTATAGTATTATATAGTTTCATTTAGTTTTATATAGTTTTATATTGTTTTATTAGTTTTATATAGTTTCATATAGTTTTATATAGTTTTATATAGTTTTATATGGTTTTATATAGTTTCATATAGTTTTATATAATTTTATATAGTTTTATATAGTTTTTATAGTTTTATATAGTTTCATATCGTTTTATATAGTTTTATATAGTTTTATATAGTTTCATATAGTTTTATATAGTTTTATATAGTTTTATATAGTTTTATTAGTTTTATATAGTTTTATATAGTTTTATATAGTTTCATATAGTTTTATATAGTATTATATAGTTTCAACTAGTTTTATATTGTGTTATATAGTTTTATATAGTATTATATAGTTTCATTTAGTTTTATTTAGTTTTATATAGTATTATATAGTTTCATTTAGTTTTATATAGTTTTATATTGTTTTATTAGTTTTATATAGTTTCATATAGTTTTATATAGTTTTACATAGTTTTATATAGTTTTATACAGTTTCATATAGTTTTATATAGTTTTATATAGTTTTATATAGTTTTATATAGTTTTATTAGTTTTATATAGTTTTATATAGTTTTATTAGTTTTATTAGTTTTATATAGTTTTATATAGTTTCATATAGTATTATATAGTTTCATTTAGTTTTATATAGTTTTATATTGTTTTATTAGTTTTATATAGTTTCATATTGTTTTATGTAGTTTAATATGGTATTATATTTTTATATAGTTCTATATAGTTTCACATAGTTTTATTAGTTTTATATAGTTTTATATAGTTTTATATAGTTTTATATAGTTTTATATAGTTTTATATAGTTTAATATAGTTTTATATAGTTTTATATAGTTCTATAGAGTTTTATATAGGTTTATATAGTTTTACTAGAATCATTTACTTTTATATAGTTTTATGTAGTTTTATATAGTTTCATATACTTTTATATAGTATTACATAGTTTCATTTAGTTTTATATAGTTTTATATAGTTTTATATAGTATTATATAGTTTCATTTAGTTTTATATAGTTTTATATTGTTTTATTAGTTTTATATAGTTTCCTATAGTTTTATATAGTTTTATATAGTTTTATATAGTTTTATATAGTTTCATATAGTTTTATAGAGTTTTATATAGTTTTATATAGTTTTGTTAGTTTTATATAGTTTTATATAGTTTTATATACTTTTATATAGTTTTGTTAGTTTTATATATTTCTATATAGTTTTATATAGTTTTGTTAGTTTCACATAGTTTTATATAGTTTTATATAGTTTTATAGAGTTTTATATAGTTTTACATAGTTTTGTATAGTTTTATATAGTTTTATATAGTTATATAGGTTTTATATAGTTTTATATATTTTTATATAGTTTTATATAGTTTCATATAGTTTTATATAGTTTTATATAGTTTTATATAGTTTTAATACAGTTTTAAATAGTTTAATATAGTTCTATATAGTTTTATATAGTTTTATTAGTTTTATATAGTTTCATATAGTTTCATATAGCTTCATATAGTTTTATATAGTTTTATATAGTTTTATATAGTTTTGTATAGTTTTGTATAGTTTTATATAGTTTTGTTCGGTTTATATAGTTTTATATAGTTATATAGTCTTATATAGTTTTATATAGTTTTATATAGTGTTATATAGTTTTATAGAGTTTTATATAGTTTTATATAGTTTTGTTAGTTTTATATAGTTTTATATAGTTTTATATAGTTTTGTTAGTATTGTATAGTTTTATATAGTTTTATATAGTTTTATATAGTTTCATATAGTTTCATATAGTTTCGTATAGTTTTATATAGTTTTATATAGTTTTATATAGTTTTATATAGTTTTATATAGTTTTATATAGTTTTATATAGTTTTAAATAGTTTTATACAGTTTTATATAGTTTTATGTAGTTTTATATAGTTTTATATAGTTTTATATAGTTTAATATAGTATTATATTGTTTTATATAGTTTAATATAGTTTTATATTGTTTTATATAGTTTTATATAGTTTTATATAGTTTTATATAGTTTAATATAGTTTTATATAGTTTTATATAGTATTATATAGTTTCATTTAGTTTTATATAGTTTTATATTGTTTTATTAGTTTTATATAGTTTCATATAGTTTCATATAGTTTTATATAGTTTTATATAGTTTTATATAGTATTATATAGTATTATATAGTTTTAAATAGTTTTATATAGTTTTATATAGTTTTATATAGTTTTATATAGTGTAATATAGTTTTATATAGTTTTATATAGTTTTATATAGTTTTATATTGTTTTATATAGTTTAAAATAGCTTTATATAGTTTTATATAGTTTTATTAGTTTTATACAGTTTTATATAGTTTTATATAGTTTTATATAGTTTTATATTGTTTTATTAGTTTTATATAGTATCATATAGTTTCATATAGTTTTATATAGGTTTATATAGTTTTATATAGTTTTATATAGTTTTATAAAGTTTCATATAGTTTTACATAGTTTTATATAGTTTTATATAGTTTCATATAGTTTTATGTAGTATTATATAGTTTCATTTAGTTTTATATAGTTTTATATAGTTTTATATAATTTCATATAGTTTTATAGTGTTTTATATAGTTTTATATAGTTTTATATAGTTTTATATAGTTTTATATAATTTCATATTGTTTTATAGTGTTTTATATAGTTTTATAGAGTTTAATATAGTTTTATATAGTTTTATATAGTATTATATAGTTTTATATAGTTTTATATAGTTTTATATAGTTTCATATAGTTTTATATAGTATCATATAGTTTCATTTAGTTTTATATAGTTTCATATAGTTTTATATAGTTTTATATAGTTTTATATAGTTTCATATAGTTTCATATACTTTTATATAGTATTATATAGTTTCATTTAGTTTTATATAGTTTTATATAGTTTTGTATAGTATTATATAGTTTCATTTAGTTTTATATAGTTTTATATTGTTTTATTAGTTTTATATAGTTTCATATAGTTTTATATAGTTTTATATAGTTTTATATAGTTTTATATAGTTTCATATAGTTTTATATAGTTTTATATAGTTTTATATAGTTTTATATAGTTTCATATACTTTTATATAGTATTATATAGTTTCATTTAGTTTTATATAGTTTTATATAGTTTTGTATAGTATTACATAGTTTCATATAGTTTTATATAGTTTTATATAGTTTTATAGAGTTTTATATAGTTTTATATAGTTTTGTTAGTTTTATATAGTTTTATATAGTTTTATATAGTATTATATAGTTTCATTTAGCTTTATATAGTTTCATATATTTTTATATAGTATTATATAGTTTCATTTAGTTTTATATAGTTTTATATTGTTTTATTAGTTTTATATAGTTTCATATAGTTTTATTAGTTTTATATAGTTTCATATTGTTTTATATAGTTTTATATAGTTTTATATAGTTTCATATAGTTTTATATAGTTTTATATAGTTTTATATAGTTTTATATAGTTTTATATAGTTTTATATAGTTTTATATAGTTTAAATAGTTTTATATAGTTTCATATAGATTTATATAGTTTTATATAGTTTTATATAGTTTTAATACAGTTTTAAATAGTTTAATATAGTTCTATATAGTTTTATATAGTTTTATTAGTTTTATATAGTTTCATATAGTTTCATATAGCTTCATATAGTTTTATATAGTTTTATATAGTTTTATATAGTTTTGTATAGTTTTATATAGTTTTGTTCGTTTTATGTAGTTTTATATACTTATATAGTCTTATATAGTTTTATATAGTTTTATATAGTGATATATAGTTTTATATTGTTTTATATAGTTTTATATAGTTTTATATAGTTTTATATAGTTTTATATAGTTTTATATAGTTTTAAATAGTTTTATACAGTTTTATATAGTTTTATGTAGTTTTATATAGTTTTATATAGTTTTATATAGTTTAATATAGTTTTATATTGTTTTATATAGTTTAATATAGTTTTATATTGTTTTATATAGTTTTATATAGTGTTATATAGTTTTATATAGTTTTATATAGTTTTATATAGTTTTATATAGTATATAGTTTCATTTAGTTTTATATAGTTTTATATTGTTTTATTAGTTTTATATAGTTTCATATAGTTTCATATAGTTTTATATAGTTTTATATAGTATTATATAGTATTATATAGTTTTAAATAGTTTTATATAGTTTTATATAGTTTTATATAGTGTAATATAGTTTTATATAGTTTTATATAGTTTTATATAGTTTTATATTGTATTTATATAGTTTAAAATAGCTTTATATAGTTTTATATAGTTTTATATAGTTTTATTAGTTTTATACAGTTTTATATAGTTTTATATAGTTTTATATAGTTTTATATAGTTTTATATAGTATTATATAGTTTCATTTAGTTTTATATAGTTTTATATTGTTTTATTAGTTTTATATAGTATCATATAGTTTCATATAGTTTTATATAGGTTTATATAGTTTTATATAATTTTATATAGTTTTATAAAGTTTCATATAGTTTTACATAGTTTTATATAGTTTTATATAGTTTCGTATAGTTTTATGTAGTATTATATGGTTTCATTTAGTTTTATATAGTTTTGTATAGTTTTATATAATTTCATATAGTTTTATAGTGTTTTATATAGTTTTATATAGTTGAATATAGTTTTATATAGTTTTATATAGTATTATATAGTTTCATTTAGTTTTATATAGTTTTATATTGTTTTATTAGTTTTATATAGTTTCATATAGTTTCATATAGTTTTATATAGTTTTATATAGTATTATATAGTATTATATAGTTTTATATAGTTTTATATAGTTTAATATAGTTTTATATAGTTTTATATAGTATTATATAGTTTCATTTAGTTTTATATAGTTTTATATTGTTTTATTAGTTTTATATAGTATCATATAGTTTCATATAGTTTTATATAGTTTTATATAGTATTATATAGTATTATATAGTTTTAAATAGTTTTATATAGTTTTATATAGTTTTATATAGTTTTATATAGTGTAATATAGTTTTATATAGTTTTATATAGTTTTATATAGTTTTATATTGTTTTATATAGTTTAAAATAGCTTTATATAGTTTTATATAGTTTTATATAGTTTTATTAGTTTTATACAGTTTTATATAGTTTTATATAGTTTTATATAGTTTTATATTGTTTTATTAGTTTTATATAGTATCATATAGTTTCATATAGTTTTATATAGGTTTATATAGTTTTATATAGTTTTATATAGTTTTATAAAGTTTCATATAGTTTTACATAGTTTTATATAGTTTTATATAGTTTCATATAGTTTTATGTAGTATTATATAGTTTCATTTAGTTTTATATAGTTTTATATAGTTTTATATAATTTCATATAGTTTTATAGTGTTTTATATAGTTTTATATAGTTTTATATAGTTTTATATAGTTTTATATAGTTTTATATAATTTCATATTGTTTTATAGTGTTTTATATAGTTTTATAGAGTTTAATATAGTTTTATATAGTTTTATATAGTATTATATAGTTTTATATAGTTTTATATAGTTTTATATAGTTTTGTATAGTATTATATAGTTTCATTTAGTTTTATATAGTTTTATATTGTTTTATTAGTTTTATATTGTTTCATATAGTTTTATATAGTTTTATACAGGTTTATATAGTTTTGTTAGTTTTATATAGTTTAATATATTTTCATTAGTTTTATATAGTTTTATATAGTTTTATATAGGTTTATATAGTTCTATAGAGTTTTATATAGGTTTATATAGTTTTGTTAGTTTTATATAGTATTATATAGTTTTACATAGTTTTATTAGCTTTATATAGTGTTATATAGTTTTATATAGTTTTATATAGTTTTACATAGTTTTGTATAGTTTTATATAGTTTTATATAGTTTTATATAGTTTTATACAGTTCTATAGAGTTTTATATAGGTTTATATAGGTTTATATAGTTTTCAATAGTTTTATATAGTTTTATATAGTTCTATAGAGTTTTATATAGGTTTATATAGTTTTGTCAGTTTTATATAGTTTTATATAGTTTTATATAGTTTTACATAGTTTTATATAGTTCTATAGAGTTTTATATAGGTTTATATAGTTTTGTTAGTTTTATATAGTTTAATATAGTTTTATAGAGTTTTATATAGGTTTATATAGTTTATATAGTTTTGTTAGTTTTATATAGTTTTATATAGTTTTATATAGTTTTATATAGTTTTATATAGGTTTACATAGTTTTATATAGTTTTACATAGTTTTGTATAGTTTTATATAGTTTGATATATTTTTATATAGTTTTATATAGTTTTATATAGCTTTACATACTTCTATATAGTTTTCTTAGTTTCATATAGTTGTATATAGTTTTATAGAGTTTTATATAGTTTTATTAGTTTTATATATTTCTATAGAGTTTTATATAGTTCTGTTAGTTTTATATAGTTTTATATAGTTTTATATAGTCCTATAGAGTTTTACATAGTTTCATTTGGTTTTATATAGTTTCATATAGTTTTATATAGTTTTATATAGTTTTATATAGTTTCATATAGTTTCATATACTTTTATATAGTATTATATAGTTTCATTTAGTTTTATATAGTTTTATATAGTTTTGTATAGTATTATATAGTTTCATTTAGTTTTATATAGTTTTATATAGTTTTATATAGTTTCATATAGTTTTATATAGTTTTATATAGTTTTATATAGTTTTATATAGTTTTATTAGTTTTATATAGTTTTATATAGTTTTATTAGTTTTATTAGTTTTATATAGTTTCATATTGTTTTATGTAGTTTAATATGGTATTATATTTTTATATAGTTCTATATAGTTTCACATAGTTTTATTAGTTTTATATAGTTTTATATAGTTTTATATAGTTTTATATAGTTTTTATATAGTTTTATATAGTTTTATATAGTTTCATATCGTTTTATATAGTTTTATATAGTTTTATATAGTTTCATATAGTTTTATATAGTTTTATATAGTTTTATATAGTTTTATTAGTTTTATATAGTTTCATATAGTTTTATATAGTATTATACAGTTTCAACTAGTTTTATATAGCGTTATATAGTTTTATATAGTATTATATAGTTTCATTTAGTTTTATTTAGTTTTATATAGTATTATATAGTTTCATTTAGTTTTATATAGTTTAATATTGTTTTATTAGTTTTATATAGTTTCATATAGTTTTATATAGTTTTATGTAGTTTTATATAGTTTTATATAGTTTCATATAGTTTTATATAGTTTTATATAGTTTTATATAGTTTTATATAGTTTTATTAGTTTTATATAGTTTTATATAGTTTTATTAGTTTTATTAGTTTTATATAGTTTTATATAGTTTCATATAGTATTATATAGTTTCATTTAGTTTTATATAGTTTTATATTGTTTTATTAGTTTTATATAGTTTCATATTGTTTTATGTAGTTTAATATGGTATTATATTTTTATATAGTTCTATATAGTTTCACATAGTTTTATTAGTTTTATATAGATTTATATAGTTTTATATAGTTTTATATAGTTTCATATAGTTTCATATACTTTTAAATGGTATTATATAGTTTCATTTAGTTTTATATAGTTTTATATAGTTTTGTATAGTATTATATAGTTTCATTTAGTTTTATATAGTTTTATATTGTTTTATTAGTTTTGTATAGTTTCATATAGTTTTATATAGTTTTATATAGTTTTATATGGTTTTATATAGTTTCATATAGTTTTATATAATTTTATATAGTTTTATATAGTTTTATATAGTTTTATATAGTTTCATATCGTTTTATATAGTTTTATATAGTTTTATATAGTTTCATATAGTTTTATATAGTTTTATATAGTTTTATATAGTTTTATTAGTTTTATATAGTTTTATATAATTTTATATAGTTTTATATAGTTTCATATAGTTTTATATAGTATTATATAGTTTCAACTAGTTTTATATAGCGTTATATAGTTTTATATAGTATTATATAGTTTCATTTAGTTTTATTTAGTTTTATATAGTATTATATAGTTTCATTTAGTTTTATATAGTTTTATATTTATTTATTAGTTTTATATAGTTTCATATAGTTTTATATAGTTTTATGTAGTTTTATATAGTTTTA
>NW_027475896.1:0-27662 GCF_051020985.1 Nomia melanderi | reverse complement strand
AGTTGTGTTCGTTTTATATAGTTGTATATAGTTTTATATAGTTTAATATAGTTTTATATAGTTTTATATAGTTTTATATAGTATTATATAGTTTTACACAGTTTTATTAGCTTTATATAGTTTTATATTTATATATAGTTTTATATAGTTTTATATAGTTTTACATAGTTTTATAGAGTTTTATATAGTTTTATATAGTACTATATAA
The DNA here is from genome assembly GCF_051020985.1 of Nomia melanderi. Taxonomy (NCBI): domain Eukaryota; kingdom Metazoa; phylum Arthropoda; class Insecta; order Hymenoptera; family Halictidae; genus Nomia; species Nomia melanderi. The sequence continues at coordinate 27,454 of NW_027475896.1, read as the reverse complement.
TTTTATATAGTTTTATTAGTTTTATATAGTTTTATATAGTTTTATAGAGTTTCTATAGGACTATATAGTTTTATATAGTTTTATTAGTTTTATATAGTGTTTATATAGTTTTATATAGTTTTATATAGTTCTATATAGTTTTATATAGTTTTGTTAGATTTATATAGTTTTATATAGTTTATTATAGTTTTATATACTTTTATATAGGTTTATATAGCTTTGTCGTTCTATATAGTTTTATATAGGTTTATATAGGTTTATAGAGTTTTATATAGTTTTATATAGTTTTGGTTAGTTTTATATAGTTTTATTAGTTATATACAGTTTTATATAGTTTTATATAGTTTTATAGAGTTTTATATAGTTTTGTTAGTTTTATATAGTTTTATATAGTTTTACATAGTACTATATAGTTTTATATAGTTTTGTTAGTTTTATATAGTTTTATATAGTTTTATATAGTTTTATATAGTTTTATATAGTTTTATATAGTTTTATATAGTTTTATATAGTTTTATATAGTTTTATATAGTTTTATATAGTTTTATATAGTTTTATAGAGTTTTATATAGTTTTATATAGTTTTGTTAGTTTTATATAGTTTTATATAGTTTTATATAGTTTTACATGGTTCTATAGAGTTTTATACAGGTTTATATAGTTTTACATAGTTTTTTATAGTTTTATATAGTTTTATATAGTTTATATAATTTTATACAGTTTTATACAATTTTATATACTTTTATATAGTTTCATATAGTTTCATATAGTTTTATATAGTTTTATATAGTTTTATATAGTTTTATATAGTTTTATATAGTTTTATACAGTTTTATATAGTTTTATATAGTTTTGTTAGTTTTATATAGTTTTATATAGTTTTACATAGTACTATATTGGTTTATATAGTTTTATTAGTTTTATATATTTCTATATTGTTTTATAGTTTTATTAGTTTTATATAGTTTTATATAGTTTTATATAGTTTTATATAGTTTTATATAGTTTTATATAGTTTTATATAGTTTTATATAGTTCTATAGAGTTTTTATACAGTTTTATATAGTTTTGTTAGTTTTATATAGTTTTATATAGTTTTATACTGTTTTATATAGTTTTATATAGTTCTATAGAGTTTTATATAGTTTTTATATAGTTTTATATACTTTCATATAGTTTTATGTAGTTTTACATAGTTTTATTTTGGCCCTATGTATTTCGACATTGTTTTATTAGTTTCACATAGTTTGACATAGTTTTATGTGGTTCTATATAGTTTTATATAGTTTATAGTTTTATAGAGTTTTATAGAGTTTTATAGAGTTTTATATAGTTTTATATAGTTTTATATAGTTTTACATAGTTTTGTATAGTTTTTATGTAGTTTTATATAGTTTTGTATAGTTTTATATAGTTTTTACATAGTTTTTGTTAGTTATAATTAAGTTTTATATTGTTTATATAGTTTTACATAGTTTTATATAGTTTTACATAGTTTATATAGATTTATTCGTTTTATATAGTTTTATATACTTTTATATAGCTTTATACAGTTCTATAGAGTTTTATATAGGTTTATATAGTTTATATAGTTTTTAAATAGTATTATATAGTTCTATAGAGTTTTATATAGGTTTATGTAGTTTTGTTACTTTTATATAGTTTTATATAGTTTTACATAGCTCTATATAGTTTTATATAGTTTTGTTAGTTTTATATAGTTTTATATAATTTTATATAGTTGTGTTCATTTTTATATAGTTGCATATAGTTTTATATAGTTTAATATAGTTTTATATAGTTTTATATAGTTTTATATAGTATTACATAGTTTTACACAGTTTTATTAGCTTTATATAGTTTTATATTTATATATAGTTTTATATAGTTTCATATAGTTTTACATAGTTTTATAGAGTTTTATATAGTTTTATATAGTACTATATAATTTTATATAGTTTTATTAGTTTTATATAGTTTTATATAGTTTTATAGAGTTTTATATAGGACTATATAGTTTTATATAGTTTTATTAGTTTTATATAGTTTTATATAGTTTTATATAGTTTTTATATAGTTTCTATATAGTTTTATATAGTTTGGTTAGATTTATATAGTTTAAATAGTTTTAAATAGTTTTATATAGTTTTATATACTTTTATATAGGTTTATATAGTTTTGTTAGTTCTATATAGTTTTATATAGGTTTATATAGGTTTATAGAGTTTTATATAGTTTTATATAGTTTTGTTAGTTTTATATAGTTTTATTAGTTTTATATAGTTTTATATAGTTTTATATAGTTTTATATAGTTTTATATAGGTTTATATAGTTCTACACAGTTTTATATATGTTTATATAGTTTTGTTAGTTTTATATACTTTTATACCGTTTTATATCGTTTTATGTAGTTTTATACAGTTCTGTTCTATAGAGTTTTATATAGGTTTATATAGTTTTATATAGTTTTAAATAATTTTATATAGTTTTATAGAGTTTTATATAGGTTTATATAGTTTTATATAGTTTTAAATAGTTTTATATAGTACTATAGACTTTTATATAGGTTCATATAATTTTGTTAGTTTTATATAGTTTTATATAGTTCTATAGAGTCTTATATAGTTTTGTATAGTTTTGTTAGTTTTATATAGTTTTATTAGTTTTATATAGTTTTATATAGTTTTATATAGTTTTATATAGTTTTATATATGTTTATATAGTTTTGTTAGTTCTATATAGTTTTATATAGTTTTATATAGGTTTATAGAGTTTTATATAGTTTTATTTAGTTTTGTTAGTTTTATATAGTTTTATTAGTTTTATATAGTTTTATATAGTTTTATATAGTTTTATATAGGTTTATATAGTTTTATATAGTTTTAAATAGTTTTATATAGTTTTATATAGTTTTATAGAGTTTTATATACTTTTATATGGTTTTGTTAGTTTTATATTGTTTTATATAGTTTTATATAGTGTTATATGGTTCTATAGAGTTTTATATAGGTTTATATAGTTTTATATAGTCTTTTATAGTTTTATATAGTTTCATATAGTTTTATATAGTTTTATATAGTACTATATAATTTCATATTGTTTTATTAGTTTTATATTGTTTTATTTAGATTTATATAGTTTTTATGTAGTTTTATATAGTTTTAAATAGTTTTATATAGTTCTACACAGTTTTATATATGTTTATATAGTTTTGTTAGTTTTATATACTTTTATATCGTTTTATATAGTTTTAGGTAGTTTTATATAGTTTTATATAGTTTTATATTGTTTTACATAGTTTCATATAGTTTTACATAATTTTATATAGTTTTATTCGTTTTATATAGTTTTATATAGTTTTACATAGTTTTATAGAGTTTTATATAGTTTTATATAGTACTATATAATTTTATATAGTTTTATTAGTTTTATATAGTTTTATATAGTTTTATAGAGTTTTCTATAGGACTATATAGTTTTATATAGTTTTATTAGTTTTATATAGTTTTATATAGTTTTATATAGTTTTATATAGTTCTATATAGTTTTATATAGTTTTGTTAGATTTATATAGTTTTATATAGTTTTATATAGTTTTATATACTTTTATATAGGTTTATATAGCTTTGTTCGTTCTATATAGTTTTATATAGGTTTATATAGGTTTATAGAGTTTTATATAGTTTTATATAGTTTTGTTAGTTTTATATAGTTTTATTAGTTTTATACAGTTTTATATAGTTTTATATAGTTTTATAGAGTTTTATATAGTTTTGTTAGTTTTATATAGTTTTATATAGTTTTACATAGTACTATATAGTTTTATATAGTTTTGTTAGTTTTATATAGTTTTATATAGTTTTATATAGTTTTATATAGTTTTATATAGTTTTATATAGTTTTATATAGTTTTATATAGTTTTATATAGTTTTATATAGTTTTATATAGTTTTATATAGTTTTATAGAGTTTTATATAGTTTTATATAGTTTTGTTAGTTTTATATAGTTTTATATAGTTTTATATAGTTTTACATGGTTCTATAGAGTTTTATACAGGTTTATATAGTTTTACATAGTTTTTTATAGTTTTATATAGTTTTATATAGTTTTATATAATTTTATACAGTTTTATACAATTTTATATACTTTTATATAGTTTCATATAGTTTCATATAGTTTTATATAGTTTTTATATAGTTTTATATAGTTTTATATAGTTTTATATAGTTTTATACAGTTTTATATAGTTTTATATAGTTTTGTTAGTTTTATATAGTTTTATATAGTTTTACATAGTACTATATTGGTTTATATAGTTTTATTAGTTTTATATATTTCTATATTGTTTTATATAGTTTTATTAGTTTTATATAGTTTTATATAGTTTTATATAGTTTTATATAGTTTTATATAGTTTTATATAGTTTTATATAGTTTTATATAGTTCTATAGAGTTTTATACAGTTTTATATAGTTTTGTTAGTTTTATATAGTTTTATATAGTTTTATACTGTTTTATATAGTTTTATATAGTTCTATAGAGTTTTATATAGTTTTATATAGTTTTATATACTTTCATATAGTTTTATGTAGTTTTACATAGTTTTATTTGGCCCTATGTATTTCGACATTGTTTTATTAGTTTCACATAGTTTGACATAGTTTTATGTGGTTCTATATAGTTTTATATAGTTTATATAGTTTTATAGAGTTTTATAGAGTTTTTACAGAGTTTTATATAGTTTTATATAGTTTTATATAGTTTTACATAGTTTTGTATAGTTTTATGTAGTTTTATATAGTTTTGTATAGTTTTATATAGTTTTACATAGTTTTGTTAGTTATATTAAGTTTTATATTGTTTTATATAGTTTTACATAGTTTTATATAGTTTTACATAGTTTTATATAGATTTATTCGTTTTATATAGTTTTATATACTTTTATATAGCTTTATACAGTTCTATAGAGTTTTATATAGGTTTATATAGTTTTATATAGTTTTAAATAGTATTATATAGTTCTATAGAGTTTTATATAGGTTTATGTAGTTTTGTTAGTTTTATATAGTTTTTATATAGTTTTACATAGCTCTATATAGTTTTATATAGTTTTGTTAGTTTTATATAGTTTTATATAATTTTATATAGTTGTGTTCATTTTATATAGTTGCATATAGTTTTATATAGTTTAATATAGTTTTATATAGTTTTATATAGTTTTATATAGTATTACATAGTTTTACACAGTTTTATTAGCTTTATATAGTTTTATATTTATATATAGTTTTATATAGTTTTCATATAGTTTTACATAGTTTTATAGAGTTTTATATAGTTTTATATAGTACTATATAATTTTATATAGTTTTATTAGTTTTATATAGTTTTATATAGTTTTATAGAGTTTTATATAGGACTATATAGTTTTATATAGTTTATTAGTTTTATATAGTTTTATATAGTTTTATATAGTTTTATATAGTTTATAGTTCTATATAGTTTTATATAGTTTTGTTAGATTTATATAGTTTTAAATAGTTTTAAATAGTTTTATATAGTTTTATATACTTTTATATAGGTTTATATAGTTTTGTTAGTTCTATATAGTTTTATATAGGTTTATATAGGTTTATAGAGTTTTATATAGTTTTATATAGTTTTGTTAGTTTTATATAGTTTTATTAGTTTTATATAGTTTTATATAGTTTTATATAGTTTTATATAGTTTTATATAGGTTTATATAGTTCTACACAGTTTTATATATGTTTATATAGTTTTGTTAGTTTTATATACTTTTATACCGTTTTATATCGTTTTATGTAGTTTTATACAGTTCTATAGAGTTTTATATAGGTTTATATAGTTTTATATAGTTTTAAATAATTTTATATAGTTTTATAGAGTTTTATATAGGTTTATATAGTTTTATATAGTTTTAAATAGTTTTATATAGTACTATAGACTTTTATATAGGTTCATATAATTTTGTTAGTTTTATATAGTTTTATATAGTTCTATAGAGTCTTATATAGTTTTGTATAGTTTTGTTAGTTTTATATAGTTTTATTAGTTTTATATAGTTTTATATAGTTTTATATAGTTTTATATAGTTTTATATATGTTTATATAGTTTTGTTAGTTCTATATAGTTTTATATAGTTTTATATAGGTTTATAGAGTTTTATATAGTTTTATTTAGTTTTGTTAGTTTTATATAGTTTTATTAGTTTTATATAGTTTTATATAGTTTTATATAGTTTTATATAGGTTTATATAGTTTTATATAGGTTTATATAGTTTTATATAGTTTTAAATAGTTTTATATAGTTTTATATAGTTTTATAGAGTTTTATATACTTTTATATGGTTTTGTTAGTTTTATATTGTTTTATATAGTTTTATATAGTGTTATATGGTTCTATAGAGTTTTATATAGGTTTATATAGTTTTATATAGTCTTTTATAGTTTTATATAGTTTCATATAGTTTTATATAGTTTTATATAGTACTATATAATTTCATATTGTTTTATTAGATTTATATTGTTTTATTTAGATTTATATAGTTTTATGTAGTTTTATATAGTTTTAAATAGTTTTATATAGTTCTACACAGTTTTATATATGTTTATATAGTTTTGTTAGTTTTATATACTTTTATATCGTTTTATATAGTTTTAGGTAGTTTTATATAGTTTTATATAGTTTTATATTGTTTTACATAGTTTCATATAGTTTTACATAATTTTATATAGTTTTATTCGTTTTATATAGTTTTATATACTTTTATATAGTTTTATATAGTTCTATAGAGTTTTATATAGGTTTATATAGTTTCATATAGTTTTAAATAGTTTTATATAGTTCTATAGAGTTTTATATAGGTTTATATAGTTTTGTTAGTTTTATATAGTTTTATATAGTTTTATATAGTTCTATATAGTTTTATATAGTTTTGTTCGTTTTATATAGTTTTACATAGTTTTATATAGTTCTATTGAGTTTTACATAGTTTTAATAGCTTTATACAGTTTTATATAGGTTTATATAGTTTTGTTAGTTTTATATAGTTTAATATAGTTTCATTAGTTTTATATAGTTTTATATAGTTTTATATAGTTTTATATAGTTCTATAGAGTTTTATATAGGTTTATATAGTTTTGTTAGTTTTATATAGTTTTACATAGTTTTATATAGTATTATATAGTTTTACATAGTTTTATTATCTTTATATAGTGTTATATAGTTTTATATAGTTTTATATAGTTTTAAATAGTTTTGTATAGTTTTATATAGTTTTATATAGTTTTATATAGTTTTATATAGTTTTACATAGTTTTGTATAGTTTTGTATAGTTTTATATAGTTTTATATAGTTTTGTTAGTTATATATAGTTTTATATTGTTTTATATAGTTTTACATAGTTTTATATAGTTTTACATAGTTTTATATAGTTTTATTCGTTTTATATAGTTTTATATACTTTTATATAGCTTTATATAGTTCTATAGAGTTTTATATAGGTTTATATAGTTTTATATAGGTTTATATAGTTTTATATAGATTTAAATAGTATTATATAGTTCTATAGAATTTTATATAGGTTTATATAGTTTTGTTAGTTTTATATAGTTTTATATAGTTTTATATAGTTTTATATAGTTTTATATAGTTTTATATAGTTTTATATAGTTTTATATAGTTTTATATAGTTTTATATAGTTTTATATAGTTTTATATAGTTTTATAGAGTTTTATATAGTTTTGTTAGTTTTATATAGTTTTATATAGTTTTACATAGTACTATATAGTTTTATATAGTTTTGTTAGTTTTATATAGTTTTATATAGTTTTATATAGTTTTATATAGTTTTATACAGTTTTATATAGTTTTATATAGTTTTATAGAGTTTTATATAGTTTTATATAGTTTTGTTAGTTTTATATAGTTTCATATAGTTTTATATAGTTTTATATGGTTCTATAGAGTTTTATATAGGTTTATATAGTTTTACATAGTTTTTTATAGTTTTATATAGTTTTATATAGTTTTATATAGTTTTATATAGTTTTATACAGTTTTATATAGTTTTATATAGTTTTGTTAGTTTTATATAGTTTTATATAGTTTTACATAGTACTATATTGGTTTATATAGTTTTATTAGTTTTATATATTTCTATATTGTTTTATATAGTTTTATTAGTTTTATATAGTTTTATATAGTTTTATATAGTTTTATATAGTTTTATATAGTTTTATATAGTTCTATAGAGTTTTATATAGATTTATATAGTTTTGTTAGTTTTATATAGTTTTATATAGTTTTATACTGTTTTATATAGTTTTATATAGTTCTATAGAGTTTTATATAGTTTTATATAGTTTTATATACTTTCATATAGTTTTATGTAGTTTTACATAGTTTTATTTGGCCCTATGTATTTCGACATTGTTTTATTAGTTTCACATAGTTTGACATAGTTTTATGTGGTTCTATATAGTTTTATATAGTTTATATAGTTTTATAGAGTTTTATAGAGTTTTATAGAGTTTTATATAGTTTTATATAGTTTTATATAGTTTTACATAGTTTTGTATAGTTTTATGTAGTTTTATATAGTTTTGTATAGTTTTATATAGTTTTTTATAGTTTTATATAGTTTCATATAGTTTTATATAGTTTTATATAGTACTATATAATTTCATATTGTTTTATTAGTTTTATATTGTTTTATATAGATTTATATAGTTTTATGTAGTTTTATATAGTTTTAAATAGTTTTATATAGTTCTACACAGTTTTATATATGTTTATATAGTTTTGTTAGTTTTATATACTTTTATATCGTTTTATATAGTTTTATATAGTTTTATATTGTTTTACATAGTTTCATATAGTTTTACATAGTTTTATATAGTTTTATTCGTTTTATACAATTTTATATACTTTTATATAGTTTTATATAGTTCTATAGAGTTTTATATAGGTTTATATAGTTTCATATAGTTTTAAATAGTTTTATATAGTTCTATAGAGTTTTATATATGTTTATATAGTTTTGTTAGTTTTATATACTTTTATATCGTTTTATATAGTTTTATATAGTTTTATATTGTTTTACATAGTTTCATATAGTTTTACATAGTTTTATATAGTTTTATTCGTTTTATACAATTTTATATACTTTTATATAGTTTTATATAGTTCTATAGAGTTTTATATAGGTTTATATAGTTTCATATAGTTTTAAATAGTTTTATATAGTTCTATAGAGTTTTATATAGGTTTATATAGTTTTGTTAGTTTTATATAGTTTTATATAGTTTTATATAGTTCTATATAGTTTTATATAGTTTTGTTCGTTTTATATAGTTTTATATAGTTTTATATAGTTCCATAGAGTTTATATAGTTTTATGTAGTACTATATAATTTTATTTAGTTTTATTAGTTTTATATAGTTTTATATAGAACTATATTTTTATACAGTTTTATTAGTTTTATATAGTTTTATTTAGCCCTATGTAGTTTGACATAGTTTTATTAGTTTTATATAGTTTTACATAGTTTTATAAAGTTCTATAGAGTTTTACATAGTTTTAATAGCTTTATACAGTTTTATATAGGTTTATATAGTTTTGTTAGTTTTATATAGTTTAATATAGTTTCATTAGTTTTATATAGTTTTATATAGTTTTATATAGTTTTATATGGTTTTAGGTAGTTTTATATAGTTTTATATAGTTTTATATTGTTTTACATAGTTTCATATAGTTTTACATAGTTTTATATAGTTTTATTCGTTTTATATAGTTTTATATAGTTTTATATAGTTTTATATAGCTCTATATAGTTTTATATAGTTTTGTTAGTTTTATATAATTTTATATAATTTTATATAGGTTTATATAGTTTTGTTAGTTCTATATAGTTTTATATAGTTTTATATAGGTTTATAGAGTTTTATATAGTTTTATATAGTTTTGTTAGTTTTATATAGTTTTATTAGTTTTATATAGTTTTATATAGTTTTATATAGTTTTATATAGTTTTATATAGGTTTATATAGTTTTATATAGTTTTAAATAGTTTTATATAGTTTTATATAGATTTATAGAGTTTTATATACTTTTATATGGTTTTGTTAGTTTTATATTGTTTTATATAGTTTTATATAGTGTTATATGGTTCTATAGAGTTTTATATAGGTTTATATAGTTTTATATAGTTTTTTATAGTTTTATATAGTTTCATATAGTTTTATATAGTTTTATATAGTACTATATAATTTCATATTGTTTTATTAGTTTTATATTGTTTTATATAGATTTATATAGTTTTATGTAGTTTTATATAGTTTTAAATAGTTTTTTATAGTTCTACACAGTTTTATATATGTTTATATAGTTTTGTTAGTTTTATATACTTTTATATCGTTTTATATAGTTTTAGGCAGTTTTATATAGTTTTATATAGTTTTATATTGTTTTACATAGTTTCATATAGTTTTACATAGTTTTATATAGTTTTATTCGTTTTATATAGTTTTATATACTTTTATATAGTTTTATATAGTCCTATAGAGTTTTATATAGGTTTATATAGTTTCATATAGTTTTAAATAGTTTTATATAGGTTTATATAGTTTTGTTAGTTTTATATAATTTTATATAGTTTTGTTCGTTTTATATAGTTGTATATAGTTTTATCTAGTTTAATATAGTTTTATATAGTTTTATATAGTTTTATATAGTATTATATAGTTTTACACAGTTTTATTAGCTTTATATAGTTTTATATTTATATATAGTTTTATATAGTTTTATATAGTTTTATATAGTTTTATTAGTTTTATATAGTTTTATATAGTTTTATATAGTTCTATATAGTTTTATATAGTTTTGTTAGATTTATATAGTTTTATATAGTTTCATATAGTTTTATATAGTTTTATATCAGTACTATATAATTTCATATTGTTTTATTAGTTTTATATTGTTTTATATAGATTTATATAGTTTTATATAGTTTTATATAGTTTTAAATAGTTTTATATAGTTCTACACAGTTTTATATATGTTTATATAGTTTTGTTAGTTTTATATACTTTTATATCGTTTTATATAGTTTTAGGTAGTTTTATATAGTTTTATATTGTTTTATATTGTTTTACATAGTTTCATATAGTTTTACATAGTTTTATATAGTTTTATTCGTTTTATATAGTTTTATATACTTTTATATAATTTTATATAGTTCTATAGAGTTTTATATAGGTTTATATAGTTTCATATAGTTTTAAATAGTTTTATATAGTTCTATAGAGTTTTATATAGGTTTATATAGTTTTGTTAGTTTTATATAATTTTATATAGTTTTGTTCGTTTTATATAGTTGTATATAGTTTTATATAGTTTAATATAGTTTTATATAGTTTTATATAGTTTTATATAGTATTATATAGTTTTACACAGTTTTATTAGCTTTATATAGTTTTATATTTATATATAGTTTTATATAGTTTTATATAGTTTTACATAGTTTTATAGAGTTTTATATAGTTTTATATAGTACTATATAATTTTATATAGTTTTATTAGCTTTATATAGTTTTATATAGTTTTATAGAGTTTTATATAGGACTATATAGTTTTATATAGTTTTATTAGTTTTATATAGTTTTATATAGTTTTATATAGTTCTATATAGTTTTATATAGTTTTGTTAGATTTATATAGTTTTATATAGTATTATATAGTGTCATATAGTTCTATAGAGTTTTGTATAGGTTTATATAGTGTTGTTAGTTTTATATAGTTTTATATAGTTTTATATAGTTTTATATAGTTTTATATAGTTTTGTCAGTTTTATATAGTTTTATATAGTTTTATATAGTTTTATATAGTTTTATATAGTTTTGTTAGTTTTATATAGTTTTATATAGTTTTATAGAGTTTTATACAGTTTTATATAATTTTGTTAGTTTTATATAGTTTTGTATAGTCGTATATAGTTTTGTTAGTTTTATATAGTTTTATATAGTTTTATATAGTTTTATATAGTTTTATATAGTTCAATAGAGTTTTATATAGGTTTATATAGTTTTATATAGTATTATATAGTTTTATATAGTTCTATAGAGTTTTGTATAGGTTTATATAGTTTTATATAGTATTATATAGTTTTATATAGTTCTATAGAGTTTTGTATAGGTTTATATAGTTTTGTTAGTTTTATATAGTTTTATATAGTATTATATACTTTTATATAGTTTTGTTAGTTTCATATAGTTTTATATAGTTTTATATAGTTTTATATAGTTTTGTTAGTTTTATATAGTTTAATATAGTTTTATATAGTTTTATATAGTTTTATATAGTTTTATATATTTTTATACAGTTTTATTTAGTTTTATAGAGTTTTATATAGTTTTATATAATTTTGTTAGTTTTATATAGTTTTATATAGTCTTATATAGTTTTGTTAGTTTTATATAGTTTTATATAGTTTTATATAGTTTTATATAGTTCAATAGAGTTTTATATAGGTTTATATAGTTTTATATAGTATAATATAGTTTTATATAGTTCTATAGAGTTTTGTATAGGTTTATATAGTTTTGTTAGTTTTATATAGCTTTGTTAGTTTTATACAGTTTTACATAGTTTTATATAGTTTTATATAGATCTATAGAGTTTTATATAGGTTTATATAGTTTTATATAGTATTATATAGTTTTATATAGTTCTATAGAGTTTTGTATAGGTTTATATAGTTTTGTTAGTTTTATATAGTTTTATATAGTATTATATACTTTTATATAGTTTTGTTAGTTTCATATAGTTTTATATGGTTTTATATAGTCTTATATAGTATTATATAGCTTTATATAGTTTTATATAGTTCTATAGAGTTTTATACAGGTTTACATAGTTTTATATAGTATTCTATAGTTTTATATAATTCTATAGTGTTTTGTATAGGTTTATATAGTTTTGTCAGTTTTATATAGTTTTATATAGTTTTATATAGTTTTATATAGTTTTATATAGTTTTGTTAGTTTTATATAGTTTTATATATTTTTATATAGTTTTATATAGTTTTACATAGTACTATATAGTTTTATATAGTTTTATTAGTTTTATATATTTCTATATAGTTTTATATAGTTTTATTAGTTTTATATATTTCTATATAGTTTTATATAGCTTTATATAGTTTTATATAGTTTTGTTAGTTTTATATAGTTTAATATAGTTTTATATAGTTTTATATAGTTTTATATAGTTTTATATATTTTTATATAGTTTTATATAGTTTTATAGAGTTTTATATAGTTTTATATAATTTTGTTAGTTTTATATAGTTTTATATAGTCTTATATAGTTTTGTTAGTTTTATATAGTTTTATATAGTTTTCTATAGTTTTATATAGTTCAATAGAGTTTTATATAGGTTTATATAGTTTTATATAGTATTATATAGTTTTATATAATTCTATAGTGTTTTGTATGGGTTTATATAGTTTTGTTAGTTTTATATAGTTTTATATAGTATTATATACTTTTATATAGTTTTGTTAGTTTCATATAGTTTTATATGGTTTTATATAGTTTTATATAGTGTTATATAGTTTTATATAGTTTTATATAGTTCTATAGAGTTTTATACAGGTTTACATAGTTTTATATAGTATTCTATAGTTTTATATAGTTCTATAGTGTTTTGTATAGGTTTATATAGTTTTGTTAGTTTTATATAGTTTTATATAGTTTTATATAGTTTTATATAGTTTTGTCAGTTTTATATAGTTTTATATAGTTTTATATAGTTTTATATAGTTTTATATAGTTTTATATAGTTTTATATAGTTTTGTTAGTTTTATATAGTTTTATATATTTTTATATAGTTTTATATAGTTTTACATAGTACTATATAGTTTTATATAGTTTTATTAGTTTTATATATTTCTATATAGTTTTATATAGTTTTATTAGTTTTATATATTTCTATATAGTTTTATATAGTTTTATATAGTTTTATATAGTTTTGTTAGTTTTATATAGTTTAATATAGTTTTATATAGTTTTATATAGTTTTATATAGTTTTATATATTTTTATATAGTTTTATATAGTTTTATAGAGTTTTATATAGTTTTATATAATTTTGTTAGTTTTATATAGTTTTATATAGTCTTATAAAGTTTTGTTAGTTTTATATAGTATAATATAGTTTTATATAGTTTTATATAGTTCAATAGAGTTTTATATAGGTTTATATAGTTTTATATAGTATTATATAGTTTTATATAGTTCTATAGAGTTTTGTATAGGTTTATATAGTTTTGTTGGTTTTATATAGTTTTGTTAGTTTTATACAGTTTTACATAGTTTTATATAGTTTTATATAGTTCTATAGAGTTTCATACAGGTTTCCATAGTTTTATATAGTATTCTATAGCTTTATATAGTTCTATAGTGTTTTGTATAGGTTTATATAGTTTTGTTAGTTTTATATAGTTTTATATAGTTTTATATAGTTTTGTCAGTTTTATATAGTTTTATATGGTTTTATATAGTTTTATATAGTTTTATATAGTTTTGTTAGTTTTATATAGTTTTATATAGTTTTATATAGGTTTATATAGTTTTACATAGTACTATATAGCTTTATATAGTTTTATTAGTTTTATATATTTCTATATAGTTTTATATAGTTTTGTTAGTGTTATATAGTTTTATATACTTTTTTATAGTTTTATATAGTTTTATAGAGTTTTATATAGTTTTATATAGTTTTGTTAGTTTTATATAGTTTTATATGGTTTTATATAGTTTTATATAGTTTTACATAGTTTTATAGAGTTTTATATAGTTTTATATAGTTTTGTTAGTTTTGTATAGTTTTATATAGTTTTATATAGTTTTATATAGTTCTATAGAGTTTTATATAGGTTTATATAGTTTTATATAGCTTTATATAGTTTTATATAGTTTTATATAGTTTTATATAGTTTTATATAGTTTTATATAGTTTTATATAGTTCTATAGAGTTTTATATAGCTTTAAATAGTTTTATATAGTTCTATAGACTTTTACATAGGTTTATATAGTTTTGTTAGTTTTATATATTTTTATATAATTCTATAAAGTTTGATGTAGGTTTATATAGATTTATATAGTTTTATATAGTTTTATATAGTTTTATATAGTTTTATATAGTTTTATATAGTTTTATATAGTTTTATATAGTTTTATAGAGTTTTATATAGTTTTATATAGTTATATAGGTTTTATATAGTTTAATATAGTTTTATATAGTTTTATATAGTTTCATGTGGTTTAATATAGTTTTATATAGTTTTATATAGTTTTATAGAGTTTTATATAGCTTTATATAGTTTTGTTAGTTTTATATAGTTTTATATACTTTTATATACTTTTATATACTTTTATATAGTTTTATATAGTTTTGTTAGTTTTATATAGTTTTATATAGTTTTATATAGTTTTATATAGTTCTATAGAGTTTTATATAGGTTTATATTGTTTTAAATAGTTTTATATAGTTTTATATAGTTTTATAGAGTTTTATATAGCTTTATATAGTTTTGTTAGTGTTATATAGTTTTATATACTTTTTTATAGTTTTATATAGTTTTATAGAGTTTTATATAGTTTTATATAGTTTTGTTAGTTTTATATAGTTTTATATGGTTTGATATAGTTTTATATAGTTTTATATAGTTTTATAGAGTTTTATATAGTTTTATATAGTTTTGTTAGTTTTGTATAGTTTTATATAGTTTTATATAGTTTTATATAGTTCTATAGAGTTTTATATAGGTTTATATAGTTTTATATAGTTTTATATAGTTTTATATAGTTTTATATAGTTCTATAGAGTTTTATATAGCTTTAAATAGTTTTATATAGTTCTATAGACTTTTACATAGGTTTATATAGTTTTGTTAGTTTTATATATTTTTATATAATTCTATAGAGTTTTATGTAGGTTTATATAGATTTATATAGTTTTATATAGTTTTATATAGTTTTATATAGTTTTATATAGTTTTATATAGTTTTATATAGTTTTATATAGTTTTATATAGTTTTATATAATTTTATATAGTTTTATATAGCTTTATATAGTTCTATAGAGTTTTATATAGGTTTCTATGGTTTCGTTAGTTTTATATAGTTTTATATAGTTTTATAGAGTTTTATATAGGTTTGTATAGTTTATATAGTATTGTTAGTTTTATATAGTTATATATAGTTTTATATAGTTTTATATAGTTTTATATACTTTTATATAGTTGTATATAGTTCCATAGAGTATCATATAGGTTTATATAGTTTTATATAGTTTTATCTTGTTCTATAGAGTTTTGTATAGGTTTATATAGTTTTGTTAGTTTTATATAGTATTATATAGTTTTACATAGTTTTATTAGCTTTATATAGTTTTATATAGTTTTATATAGTTTTACATAGTTTTATATAGTTTTGCTGGGTCTTATATAGTTTTATATAGTTTTACATAGTTTTGTATAGTTTTATATAGTTTGACTTGGTTTTATATGGGGCTATATAGTTTTATATAGTTTTTATATAGTTTTATATAGTTCTATAGAGTTTTATATAGGTTTATATAGCTTTATATAGTTTTATATATTTTATATAGTTTTGTTAGTTTTATATAGTTTTATATAGTTTTATATAGTTTTATATAGTTCTATAGAGTTTTATATAGGGTTATACAGTTTTGTTAGTTTTATATACTTTTATACCGTTTTATATAGTTTTACATAGTTTCATATAGTTTTATATAGTTTCATATAGTTTTATATAGTTTTATATAGTTTTATATAGTTTTATATAGTTTTGTATAGTTTTATATAGTTTTATATAGTTTTATACAGTTTTATAGAGTTTTATATAGTTTTATATAGTTTTATATAGTTCTATAGAGTTTTATATAGTTTTATATAGTACTATATTGTTTTATATAGTTTTATTAGTTTTATTTAGTTTTATATAGTTTTATATAGTTCTATAGAGTTATATATAGGGTTTATATAGTTATGTTAGTTTGATATAGTTTGATATAGTTTTATATAGTTTTGTTAGATTTATATAGTTCTATATAGTTTTATATAGTTTTATATAGCTTTATATTAGTTTTGTTAGTTTTATATAGTTTTATATAGTTTTATATAGTTCTATAGAGTTTTATATAGGTTTATATAGTTTTATATAGTATTATATAGTTTTATGTAGTTCTATAGAGTTTTGTATAGGTTTATATAATTTTGTTAGTTTTATATAGTTTTATATAGTTCTATAGAGTTTTACATAGCTTTATATAGTTTTGTTAGTTTTATATACTTTATATCGTTTTATATAGTTTTATATAGTTTAATATAGTATTATATATTTTGACATAGTTTTATATGGTTTTATATAGTTTTATATAGTTTTATATAGTTTTATATAGTTTTATATATTTTAATATAGTTCTATAGAGTTTTATATAGGTTTATATAGTTTTTATATAGTATTATATAGTTTTATATAGTTCTATAGAGTTTTGTATAGGTTTATATAGTTATGTTATTTTTTATATAGTTTTGTTAGTTTTATATAGTTTTACATAGTTTTATATAGTTTTATATAGTTTTATATAGTTTTATATAGTTTTATATAGTTTTATACAGTTTTACATAGTTTTGTATTGTTTTATATAGTTTTATATAGTTTTGTATAGTTTTATATAGTTTTTATATAGTTATATAGGTTTTATATAGTTTTATATAGTTTTATATAGTTTTACATAGTTTTGTATTGTTTTATATAGTTTTATATAGTTTTCTATAGTTTTATATAGTTTTATATAGTTATATAGGTTTTATATAGTTTTATATAGTTTTATATAGTTTTATATAGTCTCATATAGTTTTATATAGTTTTATATAGTTTTATATAGTTTTATATAGTTTTATAGAGTTTTATATAGTTTTATATAGATTTATATAGTTTTAATTAGTTTTATATATTACTGTATAGTTTTATTAGTTTTATATATTTCTATATACTTTTATATAGTTTTATATAGTTTTATATAGTTTTATATAGTTTTGTTAGTTTTATATAGTTTTATATAGTTTCAAATAGTTTTATACATTTCTATAGAGTTTTATATAGGTTTATATAGTTTTACTAGTTTCATATACTTTTATATAGGTTTATATGGTTTTATAGAGTGTTATATAGTTTTATATAGTTTTATATAGGTTTATATAGTTTTGTTAGTTTTATATAGTTTTATATAGTTTTATATAGTTTTGTTAGTTTTTATATAGTTTTATATAGTTTTATATAGTTTTATATAGTTCTATAGAGTTTTATATAGTTTTATATAGTTTAATATAGTTTTATATAGTTTTATATAGTTTTATACAGTTCAATAGAGTTTTATATAGGTTTATATAGTTTTGTTAGTTTTATATAGTTTTATATAGTTTTATATAGTATTATATAGTTTTACATAGTTTTATTAGCTTTATATAGTTTTATATAGTTTTATATAGTCCTTATATACTATTATATAGTTTAACATAGTTTTATTAGCTTTATATAGTTTTATATAGTTTTATATAGTTTTATATAGTTTTATATAGTTTTATAGAGTTTTATATAGGTTTGTATAGTTTATATAGTATTGTTAGTTTTATATAGTTATATATAGTTTTATATAGTTTTATATAGTTCTACAGAGTTTTATATAGGTTTATATAGCTTTATATAGTTTTATATAGTTTTATATAGTTCTATAGAGTTTTATATAGGGTTATATAGTTTTGTTAGTTTTATATACTTTTATATCGTTTTATATAGTTTTATATAGTTTCATATAGTTTTATATAGTTTCATATAGTTTTATATAGTTTTATAGAGCTTTATATAGTTTTATATAGTTTTGTATAGTTTTATATAGTTTTATATAGTTTTACACAGTTTTATAGAATTTTATATAGTTTTATATAGTTTTATATAGTTCTATAGAGTTTTACATAGTTTTATATAGTACTATATTGTTTTATATAGTTTTATTAGTTTTATTTAGTTTTATATAGTTTTATATAGTTCTATAGAGTTTTATATAGGTTTATATAGTTTTATATAGTATTATATAGTTTTATATAGTTCTATAGAGTTTTGTATAGGTTTATATAATTTTGATAGTTTTATATAGTTTTGTTAGTTTTATATAGTTTTACATAGTTTTATATAGTTTTATATAGTTTTATATAGTTTTATACAGTTTTATATAGTTTTGTATTGTTTTATATAGTTTTATATAGTTTTGTATAGTTTTATATAGTTTTATATAGTTATATAGGTTTTATATAGTTTTATATAGTTTTATATAGTTTTATATAGTTTTACATAGTTTTGTATTGTTTTATATAGTTTTATATAGTTTTGTATAGTTTTATATTGTTTTATATAGTTATATAGGTTTTATATAGTTTTATATAATTTTATATAGTTTTATATAGTTTCATATAGTTATATATAGTTTTATATAGTTTTATATAGTTTTATATAGTTTTATATACTTTTATATAGTCTTATATAGTTCTATAGAGTATTATATAGGTTTATATAGTTTTATATAGTTTTATATAGTTCTATAGAGTTTTATATAGGTTTACATAGTTTTGTGAGTTTTATATAGGTTTACATAGTTTTGTGAGTTTTATATAGTTTTATAGTGTTTTATATAGGTTTATATAGTTTTATATAGTTTTATATAGTTTTATAGAGTTTTATATAGGTTTATATAGTTTTATGAGTTTTAAATAGTTTTATATAGTTCTATAGAGTTTAATATAGGTTTATATAGTTTTGTTAGTTCTATATAGTTTTATATAGTTTTATATAGTTTTATATAGTTCTATATAGTTTTATATAGTTTTGTTAGATTATATAGTTTTATATAGTTTCATATAATTTTATATAGTTTTAATCGTTTTATATAGTTTTATATAGTTTTATATATTTTTTATATAGTTCAATAGAGTTTATATAAGTTATTTAGATTTGTTACTTTTATATAGTTTTATATAGTTTTATATAGTTTCATATAGTTTTATATAATTTTACATAGTTTTATATAGTTTCATATAGTTTTATATAGTTTTATATAGTTTTATATAGTTCTATAGAGTTTTATATAGGTTTATATAGCTTTATATAGTTTTATATACTTTTATATAGTTTGTTAGTTTTTATATAGTTTTATATAGTTTTATATAGTTTTAAATAGTTTTATATAGTTTTGTTAGTTTTATATAGTTTTATATAGTTTTGTTAGTTTTCTATAGTTTTATATAGTTTTATATAGTTCTATATAGTTTTATATAGTTTTGTTAGTTTTATATAGTTTTATATAGTTTTATATAGTTTTGTTAGTTTATATAGTTTTATATGGTTTTATATAGTTTTATATAGTTTTACATAGTTTTATAGAGTTTTATATAGTTTTATATAGTTTTGTTAGTTTTGTATAGTTTTATATAGTTTTATATAGTTTTATATAGTTCTATAGAGTTTTATATAGGTTTATATAGTTTTATATAGCTTTATATAGTTTTATATAGTTTTATATAGTTTTATATAGTTTTATATAGTTTTATATAGTTTTATATAGTTCTATAGAGTTTTATATAGCTTTAAATAGTTTTATATGAGTTCTATAGACTTTTACATAGGTTTATATAGTTTTGTTAGTTTTATATATTTTTATATAATTCTATAAAGTTTTATGTAGGTTTATATAGATTTATATAGTTTATATAGTTTTATATAGTTTTATATAGTTTTATATAGTTTTATATAGTTTTTATATAGTTTTATATAGTTTTATAGAGTTTTATATAGTTTTATATAGTTATATAGGTTTTATATAGTTTAATATAGTTTTATATAGTTTTATATAGTTTCATGTGGTTTAATATAGTTTTATATAGTTTTATATAGTTTTATAGAGTTTTATATAGCTTTATATAGTTTTGTTAGTTTTATATAGTTTTATATACTTTTATATACTTTTATATACTTTTATATAGTTTTATATAGTTTTGTTAGTTTTATATAGTTTTATATAGTTTTATATAGTTTTATATAGTTCTATAGAGTTTTATATAGGTTTATATTGTTTTTAAATAGTTTTATATAGTTTTATATAGTTTTATAGAGTTTTATATAGCTTTATATAGTTTTGTTACTGTTATATAGTTTTATATACTTTTTATAGTTTTATATAGTTTTATAGAGTTTTATATAGTTTTATATAGTTTTGTTAGTTTTATATAGTTTTATATGGTTTGATATAGTTTTATATAGTTTTATATAGTTTTATAGAGTTTTATATAGTTTTATATAGTTTTGTTAGTTTTGTATAGTTTTATATAGTTTTATATAGTTTTATATAGTTCTATAGAGTTTTATATAGGTTTATATAGTTTTATATAGTTTTATATAGTTTTATATAGTTTTATATAGTTCTATAGAGTTTTATATAGCTTTAAATAGTTTTATATAGTTCTATAGACTTTTACATAGGTTTATATAGTTTTGTTAGTTTTATATATTTTTATATAATTCTATAGAGTTTTATGTAGGTTTATATAGATTTATATAGTTTTATATAGTTTTATATAGTTTTATATAGTTTTATATAGTTTTATATAGTTTTATATAGTTTTATATAGTTTTATATAGTTTTATATAATTTTATATAGTTTTATATAGCTTTATATAGTTCTATAGAGTTTTATATAGGTTTCTATGGTTTCGTTAGTTTTATATAGTTTTATATAGTTTTATAGAGTTTTATATAGGTTTGTATAGTTTATATAGTTTTGTTAGTTTTATATAGTTTTATATAGTTTTATATAGTATTATATAGTTTTACATAGTTTTATTAGCTTTATATAGTTTATATAGTTTTATATAGTCTTATATACTATTATATAGTTTAACATAGTTTTATTAGCTTTATATAGTTTTATATAGTTTTATATAGTTTTATATAGTTTTATATAGTTTTATAGAGTTTTATATAGGTTTGTATAGTTTATATAGTATTGTAGTTTTATATAGTTATATATAGTTTTATATAGTTTTATATAGTTCTACAGAGTTTTATATAGGTTTATATGGCTTTATATAGTTTTATATAGTTTTATATAGTTCTATAGAGTTTTATATAGGGTTATATAGTTTTGTTAGTTTTATATACTTTTATATCGTTTTATATAGTTTTATATAGTTTCATATAGTTTTATATAGTTTTCATATAGTTTTATATAGTTTTATAGAGCTTTATATAGTTTTATATAGTTTTGTATAGTTTTATATAGTTTTATATAGTTTTACACAGTTTTATAGAATTTTATATAGTTTTATATAGTTTTATATAGTTCTATAGAGTTTTACATAGTTTTATATAGTACTATATTGTTTTATATAGTTTTATTAGTTTTATTTAGTTTTATATAGTTTTATATAGTTCTATAGAGTTTTATATAGGTTTGTATAGTTTATATAGTATTG
Source organism: Nomia melanderi (assembly GCF_051020985.1). Classification (NCBI taxonomy): domain Eukaryota; kingdom Metazoa; phylum Arthropoda; class Insecta; order Hymenoptera; family Halictidae; genus Nomia; species Nomia melanderi. The sequence continues at coordinate 4,811 of NW_027475896.1, read as the reverse complement.
TTAGTTTTATATAGTTATATATAGTTTTATATAGTTTTATATAGTTTTATATACTTTTATATAGTTGTATATAGTTCCATAGAGTATTATATAGGTTTATATAGTTTTATTATAGTTTTATCTTGTTCTATAGAGTTTTGTATAGGTTTATATAGTTTTGTTAGTTTTATATAGTATTATATAGTTTTACATAGTTTTATTAGCTTATATAGTTTTATATAGTTTTATATAGTTTTACATAGTTTTATATAGTTTTGCTGGGTCTTATATAGTTTTATATAGTTTTACATAGTTTTGTATAGTTTTATATAGTTTGACTTGGTTTTATATGGGGCTATATAGTTTTATATAGTTTTTATATAGTTTTATATAGTTCTATAGAGTTTTATATAGGTTTATATAGCTTTATATAGTTTTATATATTTTATATAGTTTTGTTAGTTTTATATAGTTTTATATAGTTTTATATAGTTTTATATAGTTTTATATAGTTTGTTAGTTTTATATAGTTTTATATAGTTTCAAATAGTTTTATACATTTCTATAGAGTTTTATATAGGTTTATATAGTTTTACTAGTTTCATATACTTTTATATAGGTTTATATAGTTTTATAGAGTGTTATATAGTTTTATATAGTTTTATATAGGTTTATATAGTTTTGTTAGTTTTATATAGTTTTATATAGTTTTATATAGTTTTGTTAGTTTTATATAGTTTTATATAGTTTTATATAGTTTTATATAGTTCTATAGAGTTTTATATAGTTTTATATAGTTTAATATAGTTTTATATAGTTTTATATAGTTTTATACAGTTCAATAGAGTTTTATATAGGTTTATATAGTTTTGTTAGTTTTATATAGTTTTATATAGTTTTATATAGTATTATATAGTTTTACATAGTTTTATTAGCTTTATATAGTTTTATATAGTTTTATATAGTCTTATATACTATTATATAGTTTAACATAGTTTTATTAGCTTTATATAGTTTTATATAGTTTTATATAGTTTTATATAGTTTTATATAGTTTTATAGAGTTTTATATAGGTTTGTATAGTTTATATAGTATTGTTAGTTTTATATAGTTATATATAGTTTTATATAGTTTTATATAGTTCTACAGAGTTTTATATAGGTTTATATGGCTTTATATAGTTTTATATAGTTTTATATAGTTCTATAGAGTTTATATAGGGTTATATAGTTTTGTTAGTTTTATATACTTTTATATCGTTTTATATAGTTTTATATAGTTTCATATAGTTTTATATAGTTTCATATAGTTTTATATAGTTTTATAGAGCTTTATATAGTTTTATATAGTTTTGTATAGTTTTATATAGTTTTTATATAGTTTTACACAGTTTTATAGAATTTTATATAGTTTTATATAGTTTTATATAGTTCTATAGAGTTTTACATAGTTTTATATAGTACTATATTGTTTTTATATAGTTTTATTAGTTTTATTTAGTTTTATATAGTTTTATATAGTTCTATAGAGTTTTATATAGGTTTATATAGTTTTATATAGTATTATATAGTTTTATATAGTTCTATAGAGTTTTGTATAGGTTTATATAATTTTGATAGTTTTATATAGTTTTGTTAGTTTTATATAGTTTTACATAGTTTTATATAGTTTTATATAGTTTTATATAGTTTTATACAGTTTTATATAGTTTTGTATTGTTTTATATAGTTTTATATAGTTTTGTATAGTTTTATATAGTTTTATATAGTTATATAGGTTTTATATAGTTTTATATAGTTTTATATAGTTTTATATAGTTTTACATAGTTTTGTATTGTTTTATATAGTTTTATATAGTTTTGTATAGTTTTATATTGTTTTATATAGTTATATAGGTTTTATATAGTTTTATATAATTTTATATAGTTTTATATAGTTTCATATAGTTATATATAGTTTTATATAGTTTTATATAGTTTTATATAGTTTTATATACTTTTATATAGTCTTATATAGTTCTATAGAGTATTATATAGGTTTATATAGTTTTATATAGTTTTATATAGTTCTATAGAGTTTTATATAGGTTTACATAGTTTTGTGAGTTTTATATAGGTTTACATAGTTTTGTGAGTTTTATATAGTTTTATAGTGTTTTTATATAGGTTTATATAGTTTTATATAGTTTTATATAGTTTTATAGAGTTTTATATAGGTTTATATAGTTTTATGAGTTTTAAATAGTTTTATATAGTTCTATAGAGTTTAATATAGGTTTATATAGTTTTGTTAGTTCTATATAGTTTTATATAGTTTTATATAGTTTTATATAGTTCTATATAGTTTTATATAGTTTTGTTAGATTTATATAGTTTTATATAGTTTCATATAATTTTATATAGTTTTAATCGTTTTATATAGTTTTATATAGTTTTATATATTTTTATATAGTTCAATAGAGTTTTATATAAGTTTATTTAGATTTGTTACTTTTATATAGTTTTATATAGTTTTATATAGTTTCATATAGTTTTATATAATTTTATATAGTTTTATATAGTTTCATATAGTTTTATATAGTTTTATATAGTTTTATATAGTTCTATAGAGTTTTATATAGGTTTATATAGCTTTATATAGTTTTATATACTTTTATATAGTTTGTTAGTTTTATATAGTTTTATATAGTTTTATATAGTTTTAAATAGTTTATATAGTTTTGTTAGTTTTATATAGTTTTATATAGTTTTGTTAGTTTTCTATAGTTTTATATAGTTTTATATAGTTCTATATAGTTTTATATAGTCTTGTTAGTTTTATATAGTTTTATATAGTTTTATATAGTTTTGTTAGTTTTATATAGTTTTATATGGTTTTATATAGTTTTATATAGTTTTACATAGTTTTATAGAGTTTTATATAGTTTTATATAGTTTTGTTAGTTTTGTATAGTTTTATATAGTTTTATATAGTTTTATATAGTTCTATAGAGTTTTATATAGGTTTATATAGTTTTATATAGCTTTATATAGTTTTATATAGTTTTATATAGTTTTATATAGTTTTATATAGTTTTATATAGTTTTATATAGTTCTATAGAGTTTTATATAGCTTTAAATAGTTTTATATAGTTCTATAGACTTTTACATAGGTTTATATAGTTTTGTTAGTTTTATATATTTTTATATAATTCTATAAAGTTTTATGTAGGTTTATATAGATTTATATAGTTTTATATAGTTTATATAGTTTTATATAGTTTTATATAGTTTTATATAGTTTTATATAGTTTTATATAGTTTTATAGAGTTTTATATAGTTTTATATAGTTATATAGGTTTTATATAGTTTAATATAGTTTTATATAGTTTTATATAGTTTCATGTGGTTTAATATAGTTTTATATAGTTTTATATAGTTTTATAGAGTTTTATATAGCTTTATATAGTTTTGTTAGTTTTATATAGTTTTATATACTTTTATATACTTTTATATACTTTTATATAGTTTTATATAGTTTTGTTAGTTTTATATAGTTTTATATAGTTTTATTTAGTTTTATATAGTTCTATAGAGTTTTTATATAGGTTTATATTGTTTTAAATAGTTTTATATAGTTTTATATAGTTTTATAGAGTTTTATATAGCTTTATATAGTTTTGTTAGTGTTATATAGTTTTATATACTTTTTTATAGTTTTATATAGTTTTATAGAGTTTTATATAGTTTTATATAGTTTTGTTAGTTTTATATAGTTTTATATGGTTTGATATAGTTTTATATAGTTTTATATAGTTTTATAGAGTTTTATATAGTTTTATATGGTTTTGTTAGTTTTGTATAGTTTTATATAGTTTTATATAGTTTTATATAGTTCTATAGAGTTTTATATAGGTTTATATAGTTTTATATAGTTTATATAGTTTTATATAGTTTTATATAGTTTTATATAGTTCTATAGAGTTTTATATAGCTTTAAATAGTTTTATATAGTTCTATAGACTTTTACATAGGTTTATATAGTTTTGTTAGTTTTATATATTTTTATATAATTCTATAGAGTTTTTATGTAGGTTTATATAGATTTATATAGTTTTATATAGTTTTATATAGTTTTATATAGTTTTATATAGTTTTATATAGTTTTATATAGTTTTATATAGTTTTATATAGTTTTATATAATTATATATAGTTTTATATAGCTTTATATAGTTCTATAGAGTTTTATATAGGTTTCTATGGTTTCGTTAGTTTTATATAGTTTTATATAGTTTATAGAGTTTTATATAGGTTTGTATAGTTTATATAGTATTGTTAGTTTTATATAGTTATATATAGTTTTATATAGTTTTATATAGTTTTATATACTTTTATATAGTTGTATATAGTTCCATAGAGTATTATATAGGTTTATATAGTTTTATATAGTTTTATCTTGTTCTATAGAGTTTTGTATAGGTTTATATAGTTTTGTTAGTTTTATATAGTATTATATAGTTTTACATAGTTTTATTAGCTTTATATAGTTTTATATAGTTTTATATAGTTTTACATAGTTTTATATAGTTTTGCTGGGTCTTATATAGTTTTATATAGTTTTACATAGTTTTGTATAGTTTTATATAGTTTGACTTGGTTTTATATGGGGCTATATAGTTTTATATAGTTTTTATATAGTTTTATATAGTTCTATAGAGTTTTATATAGGTTTATATAGCTTTATATAGTTTTATATATTTTATATAGTTTTGTTAGTTTTATATAGTTTTATATAGTTTTATATAGTTTTATATAGTTCTATAGAGTTTTATATAGGGTTATATAGTTTT